>NW_013665891.1:556294-560336 GCF_000517525.1 Limulus polyphemus
AGCGACAGCTATTCCGTTCTAAGATACATAATGATAAGAACAACTATGACCTTTTCTGACCCAATTTGATAGCGACAGCTATTCCGTTCTAAGATACATAATGATAAGAACAACTATGACCTTTTCTGACCCAATTTGATAGCGACAGCTATTCCGTTCTAAGATACATAACGATAAAGCAGTCATGATTTTCTCAGGTGCAGTATGATAGCTGCGGCTACTCCGTTCTAAGATACAGAATGATAAGAACACTTATGACCTCTTCTGACCCAGTTTGATAGCTATTCCATTCTGAGATACAGAATGATAAGAACATTATGACTTAAGATCGTTAGGGTAAAAGCAGCTACATTTTTTTCCTCTGTTCTAAACATTTCACGAGAGTTCTAAAAAGTTACTCGGGATCTTCTTTTTTTTTGGTATTTTGATAATTTCACCATTAATTTCGAATGAAAAGGCATTACAATGGTTAATTTATATTTCGTTACTCTGATTTCTTTATATATATTGTATTGATTACAGAACAGTAGAAGAAGGCATTGGAAATATCTTTCATACATTTTTTAAATATCTATTGAAGGTTACTATTACCATAATGCAAATATTATAGTCAGATATATATATATATATATTATTGTGTGTTTTATGTTATTGTTGTTTCTTCGCTGTGTTTAAGTTATCTGATTAATACAGAATCTTTTTCTGTTGCTGTGTTTTTAAAATAGTCCCATTCACTCTATATATAATATATATTGGTCATACTACAATTTTCTGAATATTTTTTTAGATCGCAATATGTCTTACTTCTGCTTACTATATGTATATATTTCTACAAGTACAAGTTATTAGCATTTCCCTTTTACCGTTAACAGAATTTCGGTCAACCACTGCTGAAGAAGTTCTAGTAGAAACTTCCACCGTGAATAAGACCGTTTCTGATGTATTGCACTTGTGGTTAAAACCTATGTTCCATGTGAACTATTCAATTTACTCACACATACATTATTTCAAACGATTTACCTATCCGTGCTACTACATTATATCTCTGTAATTACTGCAAGAGCTGAGAATTATATACGTTTACGTATAATCTAAAGTTTGTGTTTTTGACAAAAGATAAGTATACAGGCATATCAGTTAATAGTATACAGGCATATCAGTTAATTTTTCACTCTTATTCAGAAGAGGCGCGTATAAGATGCTTGGGAAGGTTTAGCCTCACCAAATAAACTGACCCTATTATTCTCTCCAATCTAAAAATATTATACAATATAAGTGGAGAGAGAAACAGAGAGAGCGAAGGGAATGTAATGTGTGTGTGTGTCATTGAGAAGAGTTTATTTATATATAGGAGCTGAAACTGATTATTCCCAGCAGTGACAGATAACCCAACCCAAACAAAACTTACTATGCCTTTAGTAATGTTCAGATACTAACTCGTTACAAAAAGAAAAGAACACAGAATGGAATGAAGTGAAAGGGGTAAAGACAATATATATATATATATATATATATATATGTACTTCACTCAAACAAGATAGAACTCCTGGTCTAATAACAGAGAGCTTTGATTTCTAACCAACAAAGCTTATTACCTAGCACGTTCGTTCGGTTGAAGAGAAAATACAACAATTTATCATTCAGAACAACTACTTGATGTCGGAAATATCTCTTTTTAGTTCAAGGTGTAGTTTAATCACTGAAAATTTTTTTCAGTGTTCTACGTGTAATATTTAATTCATCCATAATGAACGACTCACTCACATCTAGAGTTCTTTTATTTACTGTGAAAAACTCAAGTACTTTCTTTGAGCGACTAGAAACTCCTCTCTATTGGATGTTAAATAAGTTTTCTGTGTGACAACGTTTAGTTCATTTTCTCAACTCCGATATTTTTTTCTTTCTAATTTATTTTTAAAAAGTTGATTATTGTTTTTAAAGCTTAACTAAAAATCTTGTGTGTGTAAATATGTGATTATATCCATTCAACATACTTCAGTAAGGAAGCACATTTTACCTACTTAATTCACTTCAATTGATTTCAGCCTAAATAGTGTTTTGATATGTTTAAATAAGTAATGCATATTTCTTTATACATTTTGAAATAAAAATTCGCCCAATTATTCGTGATCGTTAACGACTTTGTATCCTACTATCGAAGGATGAAGATGTCCTTATTGTAACAGACATTTTGAATAAGATATAAATTATTTCCCATAGCTTTAGAGTTAACCCTATGTTGTGCCTACCACGGGTATTGAAACCAGGTTTTTAGCGTTATAAGTCTTCAGATGATATGATGCAGTCTGATGGGTCGTATTTCATTATTTTTGATACTGAGTACAGTGTTAAAGTATAGAAAACCCCATATGAGAGACTTAACCCTTTAAAACAATTTCAAAAGTGTGTGCGAGTTCTTCCTACCTTGAATAAGAAACATAATATGTGATATATTTCGGAACTATCTGGACTACCAGCTGGAAAGTGCAAGATATATCTTTTTTCATGAACGTAGATGATGATATATTATCTTTAGAATGTGTGAAGTAAAACAGAAAACTAGAATGATGTTTTCATGTCACACGTTCCTTATTGTCTCTGTTGTTTTTCACCAATCAACAAGACTTTAATTTGCATTAATAACGCTCTGAAGAACTGTTCTAGACAACGCCATCTATATGACACCAATATTTTCCATAACCTTGTGTTTTCAGTAATTATTGCTTCAATAACTTATTAGATATCCTCATCTTCACATGTACTCATCAATTTCTCAGATATTTTCCCCAATAGTGGAGGTTTATATTTCCAATAGAAACTTTAAAATGTTTGCTTCTATAAGTTTAAATATCCTATTTTAGACTTCTAACACATCAGAATTTTTTGGAAATAGTTCAACTATTTATGAACGTTTAGAAAAGTGAAAAAATAATCGTTTGTTTTTCTACATCGTTCATAGGCTTAGTAAACCAAGTGTTTAATTAGATACGAAAACATAAAAGAAAACTCAAATTTCCAAGATAAATTACTGAGACGGTACTTAAAAATAGTTAGGTTTCAGAAGTCAACAGGTCCGTTTAATTTAATTAAATTGTTGTTTATAAATATATTTACATGTAGATGTGGTGTTTCAGAATTTTTGTGACGTAGTTTGTACTGAATGATCCGAATTACCGACTGTCGGTAATGGAAGAGTAAGATTTTGTTTTTACATCGAGAAATGATCACACTTAATTCTCAATATAACTTTTTAAGTATGTATAAGTACTTTTTAAGTAAGTATATATATTTACAATCATCTGCATAGTTTGATAGAGACTGTTCTTCGCATCTCCATACCTGTTCTTTTGTAGTAGTATTGCCCCTCAGTGGCACAGTGGTATGTCTGCGGACTTCGATACCCATGGTGGGCAGAGCACAGATAACTATTTGTGTAGCTTTGTGCTTAATAACAAACAACAACAATAAACAACCTGTAATAGTAAAATAGGTAATGTGTAATGCTTTTTCATATGAGGATAGGTAAAAACTAAAACTGTTTTATAGTTTGAAGTAAAGGTATATTACAGAAACATATGCAGAAAATTAAAACTACTAGTACTGTAATATTTCGTGTTCGTTCTTCAGAAATCGTGAGTAATATCAAGGAAAAAACTTATCGAGTTGATGCCAAATTAACAACGCATTGCACATGAACTGAGTTGAAATACAAACTTAAGATTTAGCATTAGTTCTTCCACTACTTCTTCAAAATCCTTAAACTTTCAAAACGTGTATTATCTATGTGTATTAAAAATATTAACACTGATAGAAAACTTTAAGACTCTATGAATGATTTAAATATTAGGTCGTTAAGAAATTAATGTCGCGTTTTGGAACATGAACCGCCTAAACGTCACGTTAGTGTAGCCTATATAATATGTAAAGTTTAGTATACTCTAATCCCTTATAGTGATGGCACACGGCGAGACACACATTCGGAATGTAATGCTGTTTGAATAAAAGAAAGGAAATAATGCCTCTGTAGCCAAAAAGAATATCA
>NW_013665891.1:561155-564346 GCF_000517525.1 Limulus polyphemus
GAAACGTATGCAAATATGGAAGGTGTTAAAGAGGACGTCGACATGTTTTTGCTTCAAAGCCAAGTGATTTCTTTAATCAGAGCATCAATAACCTGATTGTAAGATGGAAAAGCATCATCGATAAGAATGGAGACTATTTCATTTGATAAATATTTTGTTTTGATATATAAGTTGTTCGGGTTTTTTTCACCTAAAAAAGCGACCTTAATTTCTTGACGACCTAATATTTCAAGTATACAAAGTATAATGTAATCATACGAGTGATGTAGTGTGAATCGAATAGGAGTACTCTGATCAATGAACAAGAGTAATATTAAACTTAATGTTTCAAAAGAAAAGCTACTTTAATCAAAATATGTTTCGCCGTCACAGCTTCTACAGCCTTAAATTTATTTAAAGATCTGCTGTTAAACCCCAACAAAACTTAGATGAAAACAAATATCTGATAATATCTGTAATGGAGAGACTTCAAAATATTATTGGTTGCTTAGATCAAACAAAAACAACGTCTTTCAGATATACACTTACATCGAAACTCTAATCTGAAATACGGTATCGTCCATATACTTTATCCATGCCATTAAGAGAGTTACAGACGCAACAGAACATGAAATATGAACTTTTTGCTCAGCTCTTTCAGCAAGTTTCAATGAACTATTACTGAAACGTTTTTGCAAGGCAGATGAAATGCATGAGGTTGAAAAGCAGTATATAAACTAGGTTGTCACTGCATTGAACTTAACATGGAAAATGTTATCCAGAAATAATAATATTTATATACTACAACGCATATAATCCCATAGTAGTTGTGAATAATAAACTTATTAAGAGTTTGAACTATGTCCTCTTTTTGTACTGTTAGTTTTAACATGTTAATTAATGACCATGTTTATCTAAACTACAACTAATCTTTTGGTTGCCAGCTTCTCGATATTTGATCAGAAAATAGCATACGACGGGGTTTAATTGTATTACATCTTAAAATCACTAAATCCAAGAAATACTATAACCCAAGTTTGACACTGTGGCTTCTCTGTGTATAAACTCTATAGAATAAGTAGAATGAGTACCATAAAACTGTTAATCATAATATAATTTTACATTTGTTAGGACTTATCATACAGAACTCCGTCAAATCTATCATCTGAATTCGTGAGGGAACAAAGACTATGTAATCGTATGATTTCAGATAACTATTTTATTAGGATCCCACCTAATACTAGGTCGAACTATTTTTAGCCACAATAATAACAATATGCTGGAAGATGTCTCGTTCGATCATAACTCATTCATCAGGAAGTATCATCAGCATCTGATTCACTGATAACGGCAGAAGATTGTCGTGATGAATGTCACTTTTAATTTCATCTTACAGTTTCTCAGTCGATTAAAGATCTAATTGTTTTTCTGACTAAGAACTGTAGTTGAAGACATTATCATTCTCTTTGAACCAAGTTCAAACAATACAGCGCAGTGGACTGTTGAACAAAGCCTTATCTATTGGTATGGAAATGCAATATTGTAGAATAGGTTTTATTGGCAAATAATAGTAAGTAGACAAACAACGAGCTATAAGCATAAGGAAAAGTTTTATTGGTGGTGGAACATACTACATGTTTCGACAAAACATTGGTCTGTCCTCTTCAGGTATGATCTGTGAACATTGATCTGTCTTCTTCAAGTACGATCTGTGAACATTGGTCTGTCCTCTTCAGGTATGATCTGTGAACATTGATCTGTCTTCTTCAAGTACGATCTGTGAACATTGGTCTGTCTTCTTCAGATATGATCTGTGAACACTGGTCTGTCTTCTTCAGATATGATCTGTGAACACTGGTCTGTCTTCTTCACATATGATCTGTGAACACTGGTCTGTCTTCTTCAGATATGATCTGTGAACACTGGTCTGTCTTCTTCAGGTATGATCTGTGAACACTGGTCTGTCTTCTTCAGGTATGATCTGTGAACATTGGTCTGTCTTCTTCAAGTATGATTTGTGAACATTGGTCTGTTTTACAAATTATAACCTGTAGAACTATTCTTGATCAATAGTTTGGATGACGATTAGATTTCCGGCTTTTATAACGATATTGGTTTCATATGTTCGTGCGAAAAGATTTTAGTTTACAGATTTGTCAGTTATTAGGTTTTTTGCAGAGCGGTGTTTTACAACCATCATATTGAGGCTTAAAGCCGATCCCTACTCATTTTTCACCAGGCTGTAGTGACGACGTTTCGGGCTCCATGCTGAATCATTCTTTAAATGTGAGTTTCTTCAGGTGTGGGTTTTTTCCAGCATGAATCCCGAAACGTCGTTTCAAAATGAAGAAAAAGAAAGAAGGAGTTCGTTGTAAATTCGTTGGAAACTCAGTTTTAAAGAATGGTAATTTTATCTTGTAATGTATGTTTTTATTAAGTACAAGTTACGTACAACCAAATATTTCTAGGATGAGATAACTCGAAGTTACTGATCTTACCATGAGACGTCAAGTAAAGTAAGAAAAAAATATCATAAAGTTAACGCTTTTGTGTATTAAAATATTTTTGTTTCTCTAAATGTGGAGAGACCCCCGTTGTTGTTTTACTAAAAAAACCAAAGGAGACGTCTACGTGCTTGGAATGTTACGTTTATTGGAATTTTTTATATTTGGAATTAGTGATTTCGAGACGCGATGAGGGACGACATGTCTGTCGATTTTTTTTTTTTAAAGTAGTCATCAGAATTAGTGGTTGTTGTTTTTCTCTGCAAGAAAAAAAATCTCAAGACATGTGAAAGGTACAGTAATGAGTTTAGTGCTAATGGCTCTCGAATGGAAACAAAAATAAAACAACTTAAGGTCTCAAGTATATATGTATGCGATGTTTCACGACTGGTAAACGCTAATTACATCAGAAAAAAAAGAAATCAAGTATTTCCTGTTTTTTTTTTTCTTCTTAATACAGCAAAACATTAGTTGCAAAATGTTCTTAATCTGATAGTCTCAAGCACAGAGAAATATTCGTGCCTGATTGGCTGAAAGCTGAGATATCTGTTATTGGATAGAAATTGGCATTTAAATATGAGCTCGTTGTATATTTTTAATACATTTACTCCACTATAAGCCGTAGCAAACCAGCCACGTGGCAAGGAAAGAGTTTGTTTATTTGTTTGTTTTTCAATTCAGCGCAAAGCTACACGAGGACTATCTGCG
>NW_013665891.1:564828-570325 GCF_000517525.1 Limulus polyphemus
TGTTTGGTGGGACAGGGATTCGAACTCGCGACCCTAAACACCTGGCAATGCCGGGCCGGTAAGGAAAGAGATAAAATAGGTAAGATTACGTCCGTCAGAAGATGGCACTGCTAAACATGTTGAAACTGGCGACTGCGCTGTTGTATGTATGTAACTAAATCTTGACAATAAACTTCAGTAGCTTTGTCATAACACAGGTTTCACCATTAAGAACCTACTACTACAACGTGTTTCAATCGAAAGTGATCAATTAGATACAATTAAACAAACTGGCACCAGAATTACGGTTAAGCAGCCGCAAACTAATCGAGAGATCGAGAATTCCAAAGAGGAGATATTAGTAGTTCGCTTTATTTCAAGTAAGCAGAGTTGAATTCATATTCAATATATACAGTTCTATATTTGATGTTCGCCGTTAATAAGATTGAATCGTATGTGGGAAAATAGATGAAATTATACTGTTACAGAAGAGATGAATAATTTGGGGGGGGGGAGGTGAAATTTATAGTGACAATTATGGTTGTAATTACATTGAGATAATACCAAAGTCAAGTAATGAAGAGGTTTTGAAAGATATGTAAAGATTGAGATGATTAGGTTTATAAAAATAAATGCACGTTACAATATAGCAGGCCAGTTAAGATATTACGTAAAGCACGTTTAAGAAACGAGTCACATTTACCAATACAACTTCTCGGCCGTAATTCCAAAAATAACACTATCACAAGTATTAACACATTTCAGTACCAGAGTTGGCGCGAAACATTAAAAAAGATGGACCAATCATATCGTGCTATTTTATGTGACAATAGTTATATGTTTCTTAAGGAACAACTTCCAAAGAAAAAGTGCTTATCTCATATGAACAATTTGCTCGCTTTCTCGCTGGGCTATTTTCACTTTAATATTAAATATAAGCCATATAGAAACAGAAATAATTACATGAAAATAATACTACATATACAATGTACACGCTCTCTAACGTATGTCTACCTGTGTTAAGCCTGTGGATTTATAACGCTAAAAATCGGATTTCGATACTCGCGGTAGATAGAACATATATAGCTCATTGTGTAGCTTTGTGCTTAACAACAAACGAACACAATTCTAATTTACAGGAAGGTGGATTGTTGGTGCTACAGATATTATAAGCTATAGAAAGAAAATCAAATCACCCGTATTATGTGACTGTGTAACATTATTAAACCACACAATTTGTGAACGTCAAAGAAACTGTACCTACTAGTTATGGAACAAGAGTAATTCAGAAACTCAACAAATTGAATTCCCAATTCAGATATTTAGCTAATGTCGAAAATCATACTGCATTCCTGATTGTATATAACAACAGTTTTCTTCTTCCCGAAGCCTTGAAGACAAAGTTCGTATCTTCTTCAAAGATAGACTGTATCCTATAAACTGCCTAACAACAGATTTTACAAGAACTCGAGAAAGGAACATTTCTGCAAAATAATTATATATTCGTAATGGCAGACATGAAACTCGATTGTTCTAACTTTATGATTCGACGAACACTGATTCTTTTAATTCTAAGTTGAGATGGCTATATTTATAGTCTGAGTTTTTACAATTGTGTTGATGTAAAAATATATCACAAGCTCAATATTACTTTTCTGCAAAAGCCCACTAAACGTTTAGAGAAAAATCTGACCTATTATTTAGAAAAAAGCTAATAAAAAATCATTCAGATCTTCTGTTTCCAACACTATGACACAGTGTTATTGAACAACACAGGAAGGTTTCCACAAATAATAATAATACCACCACTGTAGTCAACCATAGTTTAATACCACCACTGTAGTCAACTATAGTTTAATACCACCACTGTAGTCAACCATAGTCTAATACCACCACTGTAGTCAACCATAGTTTAATACCACCACTGTAGTCAACCATAGTTTAATACCACCACTGTAGTCAACCATAGTTTAATACCACCACTGTAGTCAACCATAGTTTAATACCACTGTAGTCAACCATAGTTTAATACCACCATTGTAATAAACCATAGTTTAAGAATTTTCAGCCGATAGAAAAACCAGCTTATCATCTCTCCAGAGACATACATTTCTTAGAATGTGCTGCTGATATAGAAAAGGGTGCACAAAGCTTCTTCGCCACAAACCCTAATAAACTGTTACGACGTTTCAATAAACCCAGTACTAATCTAACCTTAGAAGAAAACAAATCCTTGAAACTCTTAAAGCATTATAATTTCATAGACGTTCTCCCAGCTGATAAAGACAATTATGCAGTTATTTATTATAAAGAGGACTATTATATAAAATTTTAAAATCCTCACTCAGAACAAGTATCACGAGAAACTAATGAAAAACTCAACCACAGTGAAAAACACACGAACAGAGTTGTAAACCGTATGCTATAAAACAACCAACAAGATCTGCTCAGATCACTCTCGGATATTAAGAGTATTAAATATCGGACCTACCAAAATATAGAAGTTCCCAAGATCCATATATCAGACACTCCCCCTATCGTCAATGTCATTCAGTCACCATGCCATGATATTGCCAGTTTTTCCTTTCTATTCTGTCACCGCTAATATAAAACATAGACAGCCGAATTATCAACATAGTTCAGCTTATATCTAAACTAAAAATTCTACAATTCAACCATACGATCTGCTAGTTAGTTTCAATATCCAAGATATGTTTACCAACATTCTAATACTAGAAACCTTAACCACAGTCCAACAGAAATTGCAAACGGATGACTACTCTACTGTACCAAGCCCATCTTGATACTAAGACAGTCTTGACTGTACCAAAGTAAGCTTTCCGTGAGCACAGTTATAACTAGTTATTCTATGTACCAACCTAACCTACTTCCAACTTCAAAAGTATTGTCTTATGAGTCAGCAAAAAGGTTTAGCTAAGGATGCCCTTCTAATCACCAATAAATAGTGATCTCTCCATGCAAGAACTTGAAAACTTAGCATTAGAAATAGTCACCAAGAAGTCAAAGATGTGGCAATACTACGTGGACGATATTTTTATGGTTTAGCCACATGATCAAGAACTCGTTATTATTGACTTGCTAAATCACTTGAACTCGAAACATAACAACAGAAAACAGAATTCTCTAATTTGTTGGTGCCCTAATAATCAGATAAGACTACACATGTATCTACCGGAAACCAACACATACATTAAAAGTACCCGAAATTCAAATCAAACCATCCAGATTCAGTAAAGCGAGAAAGTTTCCTGACTAGTAAACACAGTTAAGAGGGTTTACAGTAAAAATTTCTACCCGAAGGATTAAAGCATCTTCAAACTGTCTTTAAAGAAAATGAATATCCAAAACATTTTCATCCAATCTACAAGCCCCCCAGTGGCACAGCGGTATGTCTGCAGACTTACAACGCTAAAAACCGGGTTTCGATACCCGTGGTGGGCAGAGCACAGATAGCCCTTTGTCTAGCTTTGTGCTTAACTTCAAACAAAAAACCAATCTACAAACATAGAAAAAATGCAAAATCTAAAGCCAGCGTCATCATTCCGTTTATTTGGAACAATACTGAAGAACTTTCTAACAAAAATTAAATAACCTCCAAAATATCTAACATCTAAAGGTGTTATATATAAAACTGAATATTCCTGTGGATTGTCTTATATAAGAGAAACAGAAAGACATTTAGAACAAAGATTCGAAAAACAACAAAATTCTGTAAGATTAAGGAATCACTAATCTTCCGTTATCACTAAACATTATGGACAGAAGTGACAATATAGAATGGCACGAAAGCCGAATTATTTACGAAAAACCAGTATAAAAAATGAGAAAAGTAAAAGAAGCTCTAAATGTCAGTATGAAAACCCCCTCCACACAACACAAACTCACAAAAGGAAATCAGCAATCTGTGGACCGAATTCCTTAAAGATCAGCCAATCAGAAGTTTTTGTTACAAGACCAACCAACTAAACAGGAACTATCTTCTCTCAACAATCAAGATAATAGTACACAAGAGATCTCATCGAGACTTTTCTATAAGACAAAGCATAAAAAAGTCGCTAAAACCACGGATATAAAGAAGGTTCACGAAATTGTATCAAAACACCATCTCCAACAACAAAACCCTGAAGTCGGTTGCTCATTGTAAATCCGTTTTGACATCTAGTATTATAGTTACACGTGACTTACCTTCAGCAGTTGTAAGCTAACTATGAACTTTGGGGCAACCTTAAGCAGAAATGAAGAATTTCAATATTAATCTCATACCTTGTTTTAATTCTATATAACTACTTTCTCATTATGCTGAAAATATTGAATTGTTCAATTATTGAAATCTCGGGATTTTAATCTCTTGTAACTATAATTTACCACATTGCATAAAAAAATATCGATACACAAAATAAAAACTAAGTATGCACAAACTACAAAAAAGATATAAAACTTGCATATATAGTAAAGATGAAAAAATAAGTATTTGGTGTAGGAGTGTAAGATTTTTACATGGAAAATAGCCAACTCGAAACTTTCCAGCTTCTATGAAAAAACGAACTTTTCATTAAAAATGCCTCATGTTTGTTCAGCGGTAAAATCCATGGTTCGAGTCCTCGCGCAAAAAACAGAAACAAACTTAAGAAAACATCGAGATAAAGGATTAGGGAAAATATTGGAAGTATTGGAATGCTTAGTTTAGATATACTACGAAGAAATCACGAACGATGAACATCTAACTAAATTTGTGTTTACTCCCGTTTCGTACGGTTGAGTCAACATACTGAAGAATACTGATCACCCAGAAATATATACGAGTATGTAGATATATATAGAAACTTCTTACATATATTTATGTCTAGTGAGCATATATACTTGTTGTTCTGTTTATAATAAGTAAACTATACAAACTTGTAAGTCTTGCTTTTTTTTGCTGAATTTCACACGAAGCTATTCGAGGGCTATTTGCGCTTGCCGTCCTTAATTTTGAAATGAAAGACTATAGGGAATGCAGATATTAAATACCACCTATCGCCATCTCTCTGTCACTCTACTCTAACTCTCTACTGACTCACTATCAACGAAAAGTTGGATTGACCGTTGAATTATAACGCTTTAAGAGTGATCCTGTTCGGTGAAGGGATTCGAACCCACGGCCCCCAAATTGCGAATCGAGCGACCTAACTACTAGGCCATGCCAGGCCAATTTGCGAGTCCTTAACATGAGTTGAACAACAAAATTATTGACCATGTACATACATAGCAATATCGCTCTGATAATTGTCAATATACTTTACAGTGCCTTCAGCGTTTCGTGTAATTTTGGAGTTTTTCTTAGTGCAAAGTTACACAATGAGCTACCTGCACTCTGTCCACCTTGGAAGAACCAAACCCCTGGTTTTTAGCATTAAAAGTCCATAAACTTACCACTGACTTACAAATAATAGTATCTTACCGTCGATTTTATAACGAAACGTAATTTTTTAATTTGGCGGTAAAGGGGCGTGAACCA
>NW_013665891.1:571337-589961 GCF_000517525.1 Limulus polyphemus
ATTGTGGTAAACGAAATAATCATTTGCTCTAAGTTTCTTTCTTCCCGATTTGAAAAAAAATCCTTACATGATAGAAAAAAAATGAATATTATTTTCGAAATCTGCGTAGCTGAATTACGGAAAATCTGTTATTAAAACGAAACCAACTTTCATGACTTTTAAATTCGCAGGCCTGTATTATCAATATGTGCAGTAATTTTCATCCTATAGTTTATCATAACACCAATAATAGTTACAAAATTTTTATATGAAACTCTTTTGTCTGCGTATGTCAGTATGAAAAGAGAAGTGTACGTGTAAGATCTGGTAACCAACATCCGAGAGGCTTTATTTGGCTGAATAGACATTTTGTTGTCTGTAGACCACCATTCCCATTTGCATGTATGAGATGCTTGCAAAATTATGTTTCGAACATTGTGTATTGTGTCACTCTGCACCTTCCTGTGCGTTGACTCAATCAGCTAAATATGTTAAAAAGGACAAACCTCAGCGAGAACCCTTGGAACAAGCCAGAGTTGTTTTCAAAAATTTCATATCTCCATTTACCAAATTCCAACTAAGAGCACGTGGTGTCTATCATAGTCTATATCCGTGTATGAGAATGTTTCAGACTCCAAGAGCCACACCACTGTAGGCGTCTTCAAAGTCATGTAATCCAACAGCAAAGTTCTGTGATGTTTGCATGCACTGCTGGATACGGTATGTGACTGCCCCAATATTTGATGTAGTGGATCTCTTTGCCCCACTCACCATAACAGACAGACAATCTCTCTCTTCCAATTCCCTCGCGATTCTAGTGTAATGAAAGTTAGTTTCATTAACTTTTCCTCCATTTTGTGTATCCATGTTTACTTTTCTAATGGAAACTGATTTCGATACATAGAAATAGAAGACGCATGAAAGCACATACAGGCAATAGTCTGTAAACTAATGAAAGCTTAGCATATATATAATATATTGAAAATAAAACATATTAATCAATTATCGCTGATGCCAGTTTTATTCTAGTGGTAAAATCTGCTCTTTCTCTGCAGATCAGTAGGGTAATCAGAAATAATCACTTGACTCCTTCTAAAAACTACATCTATTTGTTTGTTAGTTTGTTTAAAGTTAAACGAAAAGCTATACAATGGGCTATCTGTGCTCTGCAGACATACCGCTGTGCCACTGGGAGGCAACTACATCTTTATATGCTCAGTTATGGATAAACTTATTGATAAACTATCTACAAATAAAGTAAAAAATATCGAAGTATTACTTTAGTCTGTCATTACGTTCAATGTGAATTTTAATAATGATTATTTTCCAGTGTCCTTACAATGAAAAGGAAAATTAGAAAATGGGTAATTTTATTCGTTTAAGAGATTTCGTTTCCCTATAGAAAATTTATCAATGGATTCCACGTAGATTGATTTCAAGTCCGAAGGAAAAATCTGTTAGCATTAAGTTACAAGCTCGGCGTAGATGAGTTATAGATGTCATTTGTAAAAGTGATAAGAAATGGGATTAATTCTGCTCCGCTGAAATTCTTATAATAATTGTGGAGACTTGAGGAAGGTGAAATTATTCTTACCACGAAGGACTGAAACAGTCAACTAAAATTGTATTTATTTTCTACCTATTTCTACAAGATGACTGACCACACACGTACGGTCAGTTAAAGTCTTCAAAGTGTAAAGAGTAAAAACAAAGAGTAAAACATCTACACTGGAAGTTTGGTTTAGAATTATTTTATTCTTTAAGAACAATTTTGCTCTGAAACCAACAATACTGTGATAAGGAATGAAGGGACTTACCTAGAAGTCATTCAAGTTAAATAGTCATTTTTATTAGTCAAACAAATTGTCATTTTAGCGTTTCCCTCACGCTAAAGGAATATCTGTTTGAACAGTATGGAAGTTAAGGTAAATTTGTTTTGAATTAAGCACAAAGCTACACAATGGGCTATCTGTTCTCTGCCCACCACGGGTATCGAAACCCGGTTTCTAGCGTTGTAAGTCCGCAGACATACCGCTGTGCCACTTGGGACCATAAGGTAAATTCTCACTGGTTACTCAAATGCTAAACGCTTCTCAAAGATTATTTTAATAAATACTACGATGACACTTTGTTCATTGTTTTAACATTGGTTACAAAGTAGTACAAATATAACAATAAAACACTAGTTCTCGGTCATTTAGATCAATAATTGTGATCTCATTGATGAAGAAGCAGCACAAAGTTCTACAGTATTTCAATATTTCGTAATAAATTTCCTAAGTAGAAAAAAATATTTATTTAAATTTATAGTTTATAAAACCAATGTTATATATTTATATTTCATGGTTCAATTTATATCTTGTGTTTGTTTTTTTTTTCAGTGTGCAATTTGTAAATTGAGATCTAAACCTTACAGGGAAGCAACTACGAAATTGTGTTGTCACGAATCATAAGCGCTACTTATATCGACACACAAAAACCATAAACGTGCATTTTACCCTGCGTGAGCTTTATATTCACTCTTAAGGAACTGAGTTTGTAGGCTTGAAAAAAGGGAGCTTTAAAACAGGGCTGGCGCCACAGGAGACGACAAAAGGAGAACGTGTCTATCCAGCAATAACCAGGTTCCCCCCCCCTCAATTTTGTTCTTTTTCCAGCCTTAAACCCTCAATTTGTAATACAAATTGTAGAGACTTCCAGTGCTTCTGCTAAATCTTTGGTCAACTTCACGATTCTGTTAGAATTACTGTATTTGCTTCGATATTTAACCATGAGTACAACATCTTTCCCGTTTGCAATGCTCTGAATCTCTGCAATTGGGTTGTGATTAACCCTCACGCATTTTCCAGTAGAATTTTCAGTAAACAGAGACGGGGACTAGTCTGGCGCGAATATTGAGTACACATATATATATATATACATACAGTATTATAGTCCCCTCCTCCTCGCCTGGGATCATGTTTGCTTTACAACCATACTGATTTTGATATACATTTTAGTGTGCACGTGCAATGTTTCAGATGTAATTAGTTCATTTTTTTCGAACATGCTATACAAAGTAAATATAATTATAAATATTATTTTATCTCGATGTGGCTTTTTTTAATTGATAGTGGGGTTGATCAACTCCTGAAAATGGTGCCATAGGCCTTACAGGAACCCTTAAAGAAATAAATACATTTTGTAAAGTGTAACTCCGATTAAATACACATGAATAAATCTCATGTTTAGAATTAATGCCCTAGTGACTTAGATCGAAAACCAAAGAATATTACTCGAACTACGGTTAATAAGAATGAATATATAACCGCCATTAATTTTTAAAGTCGATTATTTGTTTCTAGAATTTCACTCAAAGCTAAAAAACAAAAGCTATCTGCGCATACCCTTCCATAATTCAGTATTGCTAAACTAGAAGGAAGACGACTAGTCAATATCACCTACCACCAACCCTTGAACTACTTTTACCTGATCGTTACTCTTATAACGCACCCTCCACCCCAAAGTGTAGAACGTAGTTTTGCATCAACGGGACGTGAACCATAGAAGTAAAAGTTCTACTTTAATTTGAACTACACTTGCTGGTGTGTCCTTTCTAAACAAAATAAGATTATTATTATTACAATAACATTTTTATGAAACGTGTTTCCTGATAAAGTTAATCAAATGTAGTAGACCTAGGATGTTCTGGTGGTCATGGCGCTCTACTTGCAATCTGTGAGTCGCGAGATTTAAGCCCATGTGGAACAAGCTCCCCTTTCAACCATGGGAGATATTACGACCAATCCCACATTCGTTGGTTTGAGTAACGCATGAGTTGGCGATGGGTGCTGCTGGCTACTTGCCCTTTCTCAAGCAGTTCGAAATCAGGAACGAAAGCATATAGCTTTGGTAACTCTGATGTAAACTCTGATAACTGTCAATATATTTTACTGTGTCTTCAGCGTTTCGTGTAATTTTGGAGTTTTTCTTAGTGCAAAGCTACACAATGAGCTACCTGCATTCTGTCCACCTCGGAGAACCAAACCCCTGGTTTTAGCATTGAAAGTCCATAAACTTACCGCTGACCCACAAATAATAGTATTTTACCGTATATTTTCTAACGAACTCATGGCCTCGAATTGTGAAACGTATTTATTTAATATGGCGGTAAAGGGGCGTGAACCACGTAACTTTGGATTCACAGACAGGCACGCTTCCCGCTGGTCCGTGTTCGACCCAATACAATATGACGAGAACAGAGGTGTTGTTATAAGATATAGTAAAGAGTGATCAACAACGTCTTTCTAGGATACGGTATGATGTCATGTTTGTTTGTTTGTTGATTTTTGCTCAAAGATACTCAGGGAAAGGGGGGGGGGTACGATATGAACAGTTATGTCTTCAAAGACGCAGTAGCATCAGAACGTTGTTATCATATTTATTCTAAAGAACATTTTTGTTTTTGTCATACTATATCTTAGAAGGGAAGGGAAGGGTTAATATATTATTTATCTGTACGAGTAATATTTTACACTCAAATAAATGGACGTCCTTCATATTCTTCTTTTCTCCGGTTCGTTATTTTTAGTTGGAGTGGCAAATTTTTATTTCGTTACTATATTTGATTTGTATACTAGATGTACTTCCACAGAGATCCCGAAAGTGTTATATTTCAAGAGTAACTAAAACTAAAATTAAAAGTAACAAATATTTTGATTTCTTGCTTTTAAAGTTCATATATCATGCTGTGTTGTAGGCTACAGAGTGAATAATTCTTCTTGTGGTTCATGGCATGTGCACGTTTTACTGACGTCACGACAGTAGAAATTGCAACATTAAGCGTCTCTTATATGACGTAATTTTAGTGTCTACTGACTGACTTACAGAAAACATATTACCGTATAGTGGTGCGAGTGGTTAATTCAGGTGGACCATTCAGACGGCCTTCGGCTCCCTTTCAAGAAAATTATCTACATGTGTTACCTTTCCTATTTTCTCAGTTATGTTTTGATATTAAGATCTCAGTTATTAGCCAGTGATATGATTTATGGCATATACACGGTTAATTTCTAGAAAGTAGCTCTTCACTATAATTTATATATATAGCACATGCTATTAATGAATCAGAAATGGAAAGCCTGCTAATGAAAGACATTGTCACAATTATTAGCTTGCTTAGTTTTAGCCTAAAAAAGAAAGTAATTAATAAAAATGCATTTTCTTGTCAGTTTGTGTCACTTCATGTAAATATCGACATTTGTTTTATGTAACTTCTCCGTTAAAATACAATTTTGAACAAACAAATTTTGTCATGTGATGTAACTTATCCGTTAAAATACAGTTTTCAACAAACAAATTTTGTCATGTCATGTAACTTCTCCGTTAAAATACAATTTTGAACAAACAAATTTTGTCATGTGATGTAACTTATCCGTTAAAATACAGTTTTCAACAAACAAATAACATTATGTATATGTACAATTTTAATATTTTGTCTAATCATAATGAGGTATGAAATCCAAGAGGTAGGGAATTAATTGAAATACTTTAATAATAATAACTATTTCTTCAGCAAACGCGCTATTTTTTATTGTCAAAATGATTCTGAAAATGCTGGTGCGTCTAATGTTAAGCAATGGGAATTTGTTTGTTGGAAATTGTATTTTAACAGATAAGTTACATCACATGACAAAATGTGTTTGTTCAAAATTGTATTTTAACGGAGAAGTTACATGACATGACAAAATTTGTTTGTTGAAAACTGTTTTTTAACGGATAAGTTACATGACATGACAAAATTTGTTTGTTGAAAACTGTATTTTAACGGATAAGTTACATCACATGACAAAATTTGTTTGTTGAAAACTGTATTTTAACGGATAAATTACATCACATGACAAAATTTGTTTGTTGAAAATTGTATTTTAACGGAGAAGTTACATTCCATGACAAAATTTGTTTGTTGAAAACTGTATTTTAACGGATAAATTACATCACATGACACAATTTTAAAAATGATAATAAAATGTAAGATAATATCGTGCATAATTTCTTCCTGACGAAAGGATTTAGTCCAAA
Source organism: Limulus polyphemus (assembly GCF_000517525.1). Classification (NCBI taxonomy): domain Eukaryota; kingdom Metazoa; phylum Arthropoda; class Merostomata; order Xiphosura; family Limulidae; genus Limulus; species Limulus polyphemus. The sequence goes on from NW_013665891.1 coordinate 577,377, forward strand.
TTTCCTTCACCTTCTATGATAAAAGAGTAGTTAAATACTAAGCATTATCTTTAATATTTTCTTGAGAAACGTAAAAGCCTTCAAGGAATAGAGAAATGTGTTCTATTTACATTTAGATACTAAATTTTCCCTTTGATTTCTTATTGACAACTTTTAATGTAAGTTTCCACTTATTAGACTGTGTAAGGACCTATGTTTCTTCTACTTCGTTGAACCTCAGAAGAATTGTTTTTACACTTAAAAATCATGGTTATTTTTTCCTTTGGTCTACTTATCATAAATATAGAAAGTAATGTTTGGATTTTTTGTTGTTTTTCGTTCAGTTTTTGCATTCAAGCAAAGTTACAATTTAAGACTATTAAAAGCGCATAGAACATACAATAAAGAAATATTTATTTGCCACAGTTTATCAAATGCAATTTCTTACTGACTTAAAGTTTAAAAGCTGCATCTGCTCTACTGCCGTTGAAATGGTTCGTTTCCTCTACATTTAACGTTGTCTTTTTGATTAAATTTCTAGTTAAATTAATTTTACAATTTAATAGTCTTAATTGTTTCAAAGGTTAATTTAAAAGCGTTTCTTAAAATGACTGTTTCTGTCTCCAAGACTAAGCTTGTTATAAGTCCACAAAAAGAGTTCAGATTTTTTTTCAAATACATTCACTTAATCTTGTTAAAAAAGATAAAATAAGCAACCTTTTAGCAAAGTTTTATAAACATTTATTTTCCAAATAAAAAAGTATTGTTTAAGTTTATCACACATCATTCTCCATTAAAGGATCCCCAAAAACCTCTATTAACTGTTCTTTTATTAAAATATTACCATCGATTCGTTCACAACAACAACAACATTTTAGCAAAGTTTTATAAACATTTATTTTCCAAATAAAAAAGTATTGTTTAAGTTTATCACACAGCATTCTCCATTAAAGGATCCCCAAAAACCTCTATTAACTGTTCTTTTATTAAAATATTACCATCGATTCGTTCACAACAACAACATTCATGCACAGTGTACTTAGGTTTGTTAATTTTATCTTTTTTTTACTGTTTTCTGCGATTTTACCTTAAATGAAGGTTTTAATCAATTAAACTAAAATAACTAGATGCTAGAGAAGTTGTAAAGAGTTGTATTATGTTTTGTTTTGGATTTTTCATTAGATTGAATTTACTTACGATGATCTTATAACACCATTTGTAATGCAATAATTATTTCATTTTGAAGAACATATATAATCGAAATACTTTTCTTTTTTAAAATACTATGTTCAACATAAAAATCATACTCAAATTTATAGTCGTTCTGTAAGTATATTCTATGTTAAGAACTTCCTTTCAGAGTGTTAATGCATAATCTTTCCAAGATCGTTGAGTACATATACACGTGAGGAAATGTGAAGGGTGAGTAATAAGGTAATAAAATACAACCACATATTTTTTTATAAATTAATTAGCATTATTTGATATCGAGTGATTTGTTAGGCCTCGCAGCATTTTAAGTGCCTTTAGTAGGGTTTTATTGAAGCTCTTTAAGTTATCTTTTGTATTTTGTCAGTTTATTTGTCAAGTATTAGAGTATTTTATTGTTGTTATCCTTATAACATTTTCTCGAACTTTTAACGTATGCCATTTAGATTTTAGAGCACTATAATAAGTTTCTATACTATCTTATGAGCTTTTTTATGGAGATTCATTGAAGTTTTACGGGTCTTTGCTCCTTAAGATTTTTTGGCACTGTTAGGTCTATTTTTGAGGTACTCAATGAGAGGTTATTTTTTTCCAAAAGGTTTCAATTGAAAAATAAAACTTTGGTCAGGGACAACAATAACGTAATTCCTAAAACACTGCGAAAAAGTCGTATCTAAGTTAAAACTTTAAAAAGGGTTCGCAAAAATAAAGAGCTTTCAAGAAAAAGTTAAATGCTGTAATAACCTTAAAACATGCTATAAAACTATCATAAAATATTATAAGACCCCTAATGAATTTTTCGAGAAATAAAATGAAATGTATTAAGTACACACTGAAGAGTTCATTTAAACATAATTAATTCATGAATAACTTTAATGTGCTAAAAAATATTATAACGACATTGAAATTATATAAAAGGAGTAATATGCGTTGACCAGTTAAACTAAGATTATTTGTGCTGTTGAAACTAAAACATCCTAAATATAATGTCTTGAAAAATCTACATTTTACCACGAAGAGAAGCAAAATGAGAAATTTTGAGAAAAATACACTCGAGTGAACAAATCGTCTGTTTTTGAAATCCAAAGACGACAACAACAAAGTTTACATGTAACCTTTGTTGCACAGCTACGAACGACATGGATAATCTAACATATCAAAAATACCAATAAATCCTGATCAAATCTACCTACATAAGTCAGAACTTAAAACATTAACCTGTTAAATAATGTAATAATTTTCTACATCGATCTAACTACAAGGTTGCAATGTTATAAAATAAAACTTAAAATAATTAAATGCAATAAGTGATGAAATGGGAATACCAGGTGATATCAATATTATCAGCCTTAATAACACATCTAAAATACTGTTAACTTTAACATTTTAACTATCCAACCTAGATAATCTAAGGAATATTTAACATATTTGTATTAGGATATAAAATGTCCGATTTAGCAAACAGTTAACTTATAGTTAACTTTAATACTACAAAAATTATCCTTAATATCCTAAAGGGTATCTCATTTAAAACGCATTTCACTTAAGGGTAACAAATGTTCGTCTTTGATAATATATTTTATACCTTATTTATAACACACTTAACCGGCTTTAAGATTACAAATGTCAGTCTAGTTGTAGAGCATCTGTAATGCCAATCGTAATGTGGCACTTATAAAGACTGAAATACGGTATAAAAAACCTGACCTGTTTAACAAGATACGGCTGATTCAACACTGTAATGATTTTAGATGTAATGGCAACTTCTTACTGCAACATGGGCTCTATTAACTTACGTGTAAGGCACATTTTCAACTATAGTATTAACTTTAATCGGTTGTTCCAACGATTTTATTGTTTTGTGGGCAGTATTCAGGTATTCGGGAGGTTTAGTAGATGTGTTATATTACAGAATTGCTGTACAACCCTGGTTTGCGCGGAACGACCGCCCATTTACTAGCCAGGTTCAATTCCATCAGAACAGTGATTGCACTTAGTATATGCTAAACGCTCCAGACCTAATGACTCTGTCTGAAATTCGAAGAAAATAATTCTCTTCGTAATGGCAGACATGAAACTCGATTGTTCTAGCATTAGGATTCGACGAACACTGATTCTTTTAATTCTAAGTTGAGCTACGTTTAGTAAGGGATGGTTATATTTATAGTCTGCTTTCTCTTTTTTGTCTGACTTTTTACAATGGTGTTGGTGTAAAAATAAATCACAAGCTCAATGTTACTAAAGTTTAATGTAAAATTAAAAGTCAAGCTGTAATTTCGCAATACGTACAGATCCATGTTTCTGCTTTCAGTACTTTAAAGCTCCATTTAACCTATGTTTCAACTAGTCCATGTAGCTACTGGTTGTAATACGTACGTACAACCCCATGTTGCTGCTTTCAGTACTTTAAAGCTCCATTTAACCTATGTTTCAACTAGTCCATGTAGCTACTGGTTGTAGAGTATAAAGTGACAAATAATACATACAGGCACTCAGGAAATTGCCTAACTGTATATGTTTGCATCTACATTCTGCCAGTACGTTAGACATCTGGGCTGGCGTGAGTATATAATATTAGGCTATTCTTCATTTGCTCGAAAGTATTCACCTATATTTATATAGATATACATCCATGGATAAAGATATCTTTTTTTTATAATCAGTAGCATAACAAAAATATGGATACATCGATAAATGGACAAATGGAATGACGACAGTCAAACACTGAAATACAGTCTAGAGAAATGAGATTAATATAAGTGTTTGTTTGTTTTAAATTTATGCACAAAGCTACACAATGGGCTATCTGTGCTCTGCCCACCACGGATATAGAAACCCGGTTTCTAGCGTTGTAAGTCCGCAGACATGCCGCTGGGGGGCGATATAAAAATGAAAATGCAATTCGAAGATCATACATTTAAAAACTTTCGGGGGGGGGGGCAGTAGGATCAATGTGAGCTTAAGATTCCACATATATGACTTTATATCTTCTTTTTTAAGTAAATACATACATGAGTATCTGTATCAATGTATGCATTACGTGTGTGTGTGTGTGTTTCTGTTTCCATTGAATGATTAACATACAGCTACAAAAAACAAACATTATAAACTTTCATGCGAATTTTCCAAGTTCTTCTCATATCACACTACAGATAACCCATTGTGTAGCTTTGAGTTTAACTACAAACAAATAAACTCATAAAACAATAAAATACTGTTCCTTACGTGTATGCAATTTAATCGTCAAACTAAGTCAATTATGGTTAGAACAAACACGACAACATCTGTATCCACATCTGTTTTTTAACGTTTCTGTAAGTCTTATTTAGGTATGAGTAGGCACTAACAAATAATAACCAAAAAGGCAGTATAGGTAGTGGGCTTATAGGCGCATTCTTCAATTTAACAAACACCAAAGTGAGCAAAAGCTAACCTAAAATATTAAGGAAAAATAAAGTTTCATGTATTGCTTTCATACAAATAGTCTTCAGATCACATTTCATAGCGAAAAAATGTGTTAAGGTTATACATGTATGAAACACAAAGTTAAAAACCTTTCTCAGCTGAAATAATATAAAGGAGTTATTTATAGTATGTAATAATAAATACATGATGGTACAGCATTTACATAACAAATTTGTGACACATTACGTTATAAATTACTTTGTTCTAGAAAAAAGACAAACGATAATACAGTTGATATGAAGACATCATTAAACATGTCAACTTCCAACTTGGTCTTTCCAGGGGGTTTAGGATGTCATATGAAATCATCAAGAAATATATCAACTGACAGTTTGGTTTCTCGAGAAAGTTTAGCATGTCATATGAAGGCATCAAGAAGTATATCAAATTCCATCTTGGTTTCTCCAGGACGTTTAGCATGTCATATTAAGATATCAATAGATATGTCAACTTCCAGCTTGGTTTCTCCATGGGGGTTAGCATGTCATGTGAATATGTCAATATAAATGTTAAATTCAAATTTGTATATCCAGGATGTTTAGTGTGTGAGATGTCGCAAGAAATATCAGTTGTTCCAGCTAACCACCTGAGAATTTATCATATTGAAATTTGTACAAGTATATTGCAAATTTTCTGAGATATCTGCAAAACTGTATACGTATTCGTCCATTTGTGTTTTCTTTTTCCTTTCTTGCTCTGTTATCATAAGTACGGTAGTACTTATAGTAGAAGTAGGCCAAATGTGTAATACGATTTAAAATCTCAAAGACACTGCAAACAATATGTAAACAAAACTTTATAAGCACTTTACACACGCTGTTGAGTAGTAGATAAACTAACTACAGAGTATCAATGCACTAAATTACTTACGAAAGTCGGAAGATTAAAATAGAAATTTCACAAAATCACAAATTTGTCAGTCTGTCTATCCGACTGGCTGACTAACGTTGTTGGGAAGACATAGCTCTCTACTTCCTTCACACTATGCAAATCTAAATGCACGTGACTGAATTACGCTACTTTGGTTAAAAGCTTTTTTCTTAGTTTTACTTATAATCTTGGTAATAACAAGTAATACCAGTAACCATCTTGCAACACTACTAACGAGTTAACGGTATACTAATAGCCATATTCTGTGATTACGAGTACGCTCTAAAAGTTGCCAAGTAACAACCCGTCCTCATATCACGTGCGGCTGCACGATTGCTTATGCACACGCGCTACGTGATCAGCCTATAGCTGTATCAACTAGATAATAAAAACGTGGACTATGTAGATTCTCTAGATCTAGGTTCTAACTATGATCTAATCCTTAAAAGCGAAGTTTTCAACTCTACACATCTCACTCAAAGGATCTGTGTTGGACAAAGGAATTGTAACATAGCAGTTGGAGCCTAAGATGTGAGTCTTCTACGTGAGGACGAACGCTATCACTGCCGAAGTCTAACACGGCTTTAGTTGAGTGCTCTAGACTGAAAGCAAGAATGATCAGTTGTATAATTTACCTTTGCATTGTTTTCACACTAAGTGTGACCTATTGATATCTAAGGTTGTACTTGAAACAATGCGATTTTTCAAATATGCCTTTCAAGAAAACAAAAGGAGAAAATATTATGTTGATAACCTTGAAAAGTCTTTGTCCCAGTAAAGAGAGTATTACTGCACGAATAGATATAAGGTTAGAAACGGTAATGATGAATATGCGAAACAAGCCTTAGCCATTAACACAACCAAAGAAAAAGCTGCCACCCTGGTTAGATGGAAGAAAACAATAGCAAAAATATCAGCATAAACCAGGAAATGTCTAGAGATAGCTCTAATAAAATGTACGAGAAGGACAGGCCTACAGCCCAGTCACTTTCGAGACTTAGCACCGAGAAAAGCTACGAGAAGGTTAGGATTAGAGCCCAGTCACTCTCGAAACTTATTATCAAAAAAACTATGAGACAAGTGTAAAAATTTTTTTAATAAAAATAATTAAAAAGTAGGAATGGGAGCACCAAAAACTAAGGGAAAAAAGGTAGAAATGGGCGGGATAACTTTACAACACTTGGTGGTTTTTGACACGGTGCAACATCAAAGTCGGTGTACCATCGTTCCACTAATTTTTACTTCGTGTTTTACTTCAAATTTTGATCTATTATATATTTGAATTGCGTTTTATAAGTAGCTAATCCCTTCTAAATACTCGACAAATTTTAAAATTTCAAAAATTAGCGGTTTTGATATTGAAAGTTTACAACAGAGAAATTTAGCTATATACACCTTTCATTTACTTTGAACAATTGCCAAGTTACAAAAAGCACACCAAGTAGGAATGAGTGGAACGATATACACGTCCACTTTGAGGTTGCACAGTGTCAAAAGCCACCAACTGTTATAATGTTAACCCGCCCATTCCTACCTTGTTTCCTTACATTTTGATGCTCCCATACATTCCTACTTCCTAATTTCTTTTACCTAATTTTCTTACACTTGTTAAATATTCCAATGTTTGATTTTTGTTAACATGCCCATTGTTTTTTTTTATGTTTTAGCTTTTCTACTACTACTAATGTTATCTATCTATATGTAAGTTACATTTTACTATTGTTACATCTCCGTTTGTTAATTGATTTTTCCGTAACTTCGTTCCGACGAAACTTAAGCGACACAAGTCCTTTCTTAATAAAACTGATTTATTCTTTCCGAATATAACTTTACCGATACACTCAACTTCAACAATCGCGCTAAAACAAACGCTAATCAACGAACGTCAACAATACTTCTGACTGCAGTTCAATTACTCACTATCTATACACACACATTACATTGCCGCGTCACGTTGTACCCCTCTTATATATACCAGCCTACCCTATATCTAGTAAGAACTAGAACATTCATGAAGAACAAGATAGTTCTAGAAACTAGAGGGCGCCACAGCAGTCATGTGACTCGCTGACGCAACACTATTTACTTTAATGTTAGTTTCATTAACAGGATTGGTTAAAGAAAATGTCAATTACAAAGATATTTGTTGAAATTAAAAAAGATAAAGATAAAGTCTTTAGTGATAAACTATACAAAGATATTATACCGGTCAGCGCTCATTGTGGTATTCTATATGGTTTACCAAAAATCTATAAAAGTAATTGTCCCATTAAGCCAGTAGTTTTACAGATAGGTACCTATAACAAGAAACTGGCAAATTTTTGGTATTCGTTTCTTAAAACATGTGAAAAATGAATATACGATATGAGATTTAAGAGGACTCACGAATGTGTCCAAACTAGTTTTTCTAATTTCCATTCTTTTGATACTTTGTTCCATTTAAGTTTGGAAAACTAAACAACTTTTAAAGTTTAGATTTGATGAATAAGTTCATTGTGCGAGTTTTGACTCTAACATCCCTTTACAGGAAATAACTTAATTACTAGTAGAACTGGTTTTCCAAAGTGATACGATTGTACAAGATCTAACAAAAATATTAAATTTTGCCACCACACATCTCATTTTCAGTTTAATAACAATGTTTAAGATAAAATAAATGGGGTTAATATGACTGAAAATTGGCACCTTGTCTAAAAGACTTGTTTTTATGGAATCATGAAAAATAATGATTAAATAACTGTCCAGAGAGTTTTAAACCTGTCAAATGTCGTAGGCTTGTGGATGATACTTTGCTATCTTTAAGGGGAAAGAACGAGTGATTTCATTATTAGATAATCTAAACAAACAACATCCTTTTGTTAAGTTTACAAGGGAAGAAGAAAATAACTAAAAGATGTCTTTTTTTACATCCACATATTAATCGGTTTGGTTTGTTTTGTAATTAAGCACAAAGCTACACAATGGGCTATCTGTGCTCTGCCACTGGGGGCAGTAGGTTTGGAGATCATTTAGAAATAGGAACGTATAACAAGTCATGTTGAGAACTTTATACCGGTTAAAGTTAAAGATAATTTGATAAATATCGTACCTTATAGAGCTTATTATATTGCCAGTAGCTATCATTATTTTCATAAAGAAGTAGAAAGTGTAAATAATCTGTTGTTAAAAATGGTTTCATCTTGACAATATTTTATATAGCTTGTTTGTTGTTAAGTTCTAAAAATGGTTTAATCTTGACAATATTTTATATAGCTTGTTTGTTGTTAAGTTCTAAAAATGGTTTAATCTTGACAATATTTTATATAGCTTGTTTGTTGTTAAGTTCTAAAAATGGTTTAATCTTGACAATATTTTATATAGCTTGTTTGTTGTTAAGTTCACACAATGATCTATCTGTGCTCTGTCCACGTGGGTCTCGAAGCCTCGTAGACTTGTCTCTAAGTCAATGGAGGGCATTACAAATGGCATATAAATGGAGTCACACCCCTTATAAAGTGAGTTTTGATGTGTTCAAGCTGTCAACTTATGGGTAAAGACACTTAGTTATGTTATGAAAAATAAAATTAAATATATATAGGAATCAAACTGTTCACAAAGTTGCGTGTGTGCAACTTTAAAATCAATATTGAGAGCTGACAACGTTACCAAGATAAAGGAGAGAATTAATTAATTTCAATGCTCCTACGTTGTTTATCCATATGTTGTCTCTCTATGTGGATGGTATTATGTGGGATGGACCACCCATCGTTTAGAGCAACGTATAAAAGAGCATCTGAAGCCTAGTGCTGTTAAATCTTCAAATAGCTACAAATATCTGGATCAGGAATGTGAAGAAATTTTGACATAATATGTAATTCAAAGAAAGAAAGAGATTCTGGTGACCAAGAAACTGAAACCAATATTAAACTCTAATTCATCAGTGATATGAATTATTCTAACAAGGTTTGATGTGTATTTATTTTTATAGTTTATATGTTTTGGAATTGTGAGGGTTAATTTCTATTGTTTGTTTATTAAATGGACTTAATACTAGCTAGGATCTTCTGAGCTACTCGTATCTCATGATATAATATTGGGCTTAAGGCCAATAATAGTGCTAATAGAAAAGATAACTCAAATGATGAACCAATGCATCCTATTTATGATACGTTTTTATTTTATGACATTGCATACTCTTAGTTGGATCGGTATATTAAATTAGCTACATAAATATCTGGATTAAGTTTTGTTCTAATTTACTTAGGTAGCTTGCTTTGATTACAAGATAATAATAATACTTACTTATATGATTTAGCAATTGCGAAGATTACGACATGTTTTGTAAACACTCCTATACCGTAACATGACCATTTTTTCTATTGTGATGTAACCTGGCGTTAAATCAAGTATCTGCACCTCAGTGGCTTAGCGGTAAGTCTTCAGGTGTACGACCCTAAAATTCTGGTTTCAATACCCTTGGTGGGCTAAGCACAGAGAGCACATTGTATATCTTTGTATTTGGCAACAACCAATTCTCATTCTATCTGATAATAATTTAATACCTGATCCTTCATTGTGTATTTTCTATTTCTATTTTGTTCTTTGGAGAATCTGATATGTATTTGGGAACTACTGAACTCAACTGTAAAAAAACTGTGTTAACATATATGACAGCTGTTTATCGAATGTTCAGAACAAAAGAAGAATTCAAATTATACATACATAGTATAGGTTCTGTGATAATCGGTAAAACGTATCTCAACAACTTAAAGGTTAGCACATGAAAATGTGATTTAGAATCATGTCTTTACGCAGATTCAATTTAATAAAAACATTACTATTTTTAAAATCAATAATGGTGTCAAGGTACAATATTTCACGATATCTGTTTCTTTGTTTGTTTTCAGCAAAATTAGATGCAGTCAAAACCTACATGCGCATGCGCAGAGTACCTGATCATTTACAAAACAAGGTCATCAAATGGTTTGACTACTTGTGGATGACCCAGAAATCATCCGACGAGGAAAGATCTGTTGGCTGCCTTCCAGACAAACTTAAAGCCGAAATAGCCATTCACGTGCACTTGGACACCTTAAAACGTGTGGAGATATTTCAGAATACAGAAGCTGGGTTCCTATGTGAGCTGGTTTTAAGGTTGCGACCTGTACTATTCAGTCCCGGAGACTACATCTGTCGGAAAGGTAATGGTTGAGCTACAGCTGTAGCATAGGATTATGGATATTTTTTGTAAGAGTAGCTTTTTTTTCTCGTTTGTTTATGCTTGTTTGTTTACTTCAACAATGATAGACTAGAGGGAAGGCAACTAGTCGATGTCACTCTTGGGTTATTCTTTTATGATCAAATAGTGGGTTTTGGAGCCTCACCTATAGGTATCTACGGCCGGTCAGAAAGTGGATCGCGTGTTTTAACGAATTACGAACCATGAAACCTTGGATTCCAAGTCCAGGGTATAAGCAATATACTTAAATGTAAATATTTTGATTACACTATCATGCCACTATTACATGGAGCTTCTTTATAACGATTAGACATCGTTTTTGACCAGTTGAATTCAGGATGATGGTGATGATTTTAATAAACAGTTGATGATTATTTAGTTGATCCAATACCTAAATGACTTTGCTGATCAATAAAATATACACTAAAACTTTATTATATTTCTGCGTTTACGCACTAGCTGCAGTTGGATGATAGAATTTATAATTAAAAACGTGTTCAGCATCATCGCTTCATTACAAAGACCTAATATATACATTTACATCAAACAACTATGTTTTTGTAATCGTGGACATGGCCTAATCAGTAGTAGTTAACTACAGGTCGGAAAGTCCAAGGTTCGTTCCGTGATTTCGCTGAACCCACACTTCACTTTCAGCAACGTAAGACTGATAGCCAATCCTGTTATTCGATTCATTCGTTTGTTTTTTGCTAAGTAAAAAACTACACAAGGAGCATGAAATAGAAATCCCGAATTTTATATTTATAAACCTGTAAGCTTGTTACTGAGCTAGCGGGGCCTATTTGCATTAAAGCCGAACAAAGTCCTTGTGGCGACGGATGCTGCTGACTTACCGACTTCCCTCTGATCAGTGGCTCAAAATTAGGGCTGGCTGTATTTGAACCCTGTTTAACCCACACGCCGCACAAATTTACATTCAGATTGAAAATACAGATGTGTTTTAACTTGCACAGCTTGAATAAAAATGTAAAATAATTTAAACTGTTGGATCTACGGTTGCTACTGAAACGTTTGTTTGTTTATTGAATTTTGCGCAAAGCTACTCCAGGACTATGTGCACCAGCCGCCGTTAATTTTGAAGTGATAGACTAGAGGGAAGACAGATAGTCAATACTGCTAATTAATAGGTTAGTATACTTTATCAACGAATGGTGGGATTGGTCGCAACATTATAACGGTCCCAATTGTGATAAGGCAAGTATTTCGGCGACGGGTTTCGATTCCGCGATTCGCAGATTGTTATTCGAGCACCTTAACCAACAGGTCATGTCTTTATTTCAAGAGTCTGATTCACACCTTTTCTTTGTTTCATGCAACCAGCAGGTAACACTAAATAAAAATAATATTTAAACATGGATGTAAAGAGATACGCTGGAGACAGTAAATGCTTCCCAATTATTTAATATGTTAAAATATCATTATAATAGATATATTTAGTCTTCTTGTTAAATTTTTTGAATAAGTTTATAATTACTTTATGATTTTTTTTCCATTTTGAAGTCTATCAAAACTAGTCACAGTTAAACAATCCACGTAATTAATTTATGAATCTATAAAGTAGTTTGATTTTTTAATTGCAAAACAGGAATTATTTTAAAGTAATATATTCGGTAATTCTGAAGACTTCGTCTTCATAAGCTTTTGTTTGATTGTTATTCAGAGCAAAGCTACACAATGAGCTATTTGTGTTCTGCCTACCGTTGTTATCGAAACCGGGTTTTTAGCTTTATTAGCCCTCGGACTTACCGCTGAGACCTCATCAACTTATCCCTTGTCCGCATCCCACCAAACATGCTCGCCCTTTCAGCCGTGGGGGCGTTATA
>NW_013665891.1:590163-593063 GCF_000517525.1 Limulus polyphemus
CCAAAACAAACAAACAAACAAACTTATCCCTTGTGGTAAACTGAAAGAGCGAATGAAATTCATCCTACATAACTTTCAGAAAAGTATTTACAAGGACCGAGACTCTGTTTTTATATACAGAAACAATTTGTAATTTAAATAACGTAGTTAATGTTTCTTAAGTTTTTCATGGTATACAATGTGAAAATCTGGGATTCGATTCCTCTCAATGGGTAGTGTACAGATAGCCCATTGTGAAGTTTTGTGTACCCAAGCAATCTGTGCTAATTGTAGAAAATTCTCAAAAACACAATATTCTGTACACTTTAGGTTTATTTGAAAAGTCTCATGCTCCCTGGTTGCTCCGCGATAACTCAGACTGCTTATTACGCTAAAAAATCAAGTTTCGACGCCAGCGGTTAGCACAGCCTATTGTGTTGATTTATGCCTTACAACAAACAAACAAAACATAAAAAATCTTACACATCTAAGATAATAATAATTCCTGATTATGTTTGAGAATTTAAAGGTAGGCTTAAATGTATTAATAACACTCTCTATATTGTTTATGTATAAAATATAAATTAATTACAACTTTTAATATTCTTGTATATAAGATGAGCATAAGAGTATATATTTTAATGTAAAGACTTGCTTTTAACCATAAAAACGTGCATTCATTTCGTCAGCTGAATATCTTTTGAATACAGTCGATCGTAATCCTATGGAAAAAATAAAACGCTGCATCGCTAACCACTATGTTAGAAAAGTGAAACTATTTAAACTAAAAATTACTCTTACGCTATCATAAGCCCCCTAGTGGCTCAGCGGTAACTCTGCAGGCTTACGACGCAAAAAAAAATCAGGTTTCGATACACGTGATGGGCAGAGTACAGATAGCTTATTGTGTAGCTTTGTGCTTAACATACACCAAACAACCCTGTCAAAATTTACTTTTGCGTCCTCTTGCCATCCATTCTCACCATTAAGTATGAAATAAAGATTAAGCATAAATACAATCAATAACTTTGACAATCTTAAATACTTCAGGTTCCTTCTAATCTTTTTTTTTTTCAAGAGGAAGTAATTTCATATATCGTATCCTATCTTCGTATGACAACCTTTCCATCCCAAACATCATCTTAGTATCCCTCCTTTGGACCCTGCCGAACATATTCAGTATCCTTCCTAAGGTAAAGAGCCAAAAAACACAATACTCCAAATGAGGCCTAATCAGTGACCTGTACAATACAATTATAACCTCGTTAGATTTGTATCCAACATTTCTGTAAATAGGCCTAAAATCCTATTTGTCCAACCAATAACAATAACACATTTCTTGGATGGCTTAAGATGGGAACCACGAAACGATGGGTAACATTTTAACCAATATATATATATATGGTTCGTGTGAATTCCCAACCATTTGATAGTGCAGTGCCCTATGGATAAACTTAAGGGTTTAGGAATATATCACAGATGATAGACACAACATTTTGAAGAAGAAGCCTTCACTGTTTACCATGATGGCGGAAAAACGCACACAGCAAAGTGCTTAAGATCAGCGACAGGCCTTGCAGTTATGCCCCAAGCCAATCCAGATATTTTAAAATTGATGTAATTTTACGGTAATTCACTGTAAAGTATTATAGTTAATTGTTGAAATACTGTGAGACCATGAATCGCACTGTATCACGGTCTTAAAGTGGCAAAGTGTCAGCCATTTTCAAGGTTTATTGTTTATTGCAGCAGTTAATTTATTAGAATTCCCTGTGATTTTCGTTGCGTTTTCCGATTTGATTAAGTATTGGTTTGTTTGGAAGTTCGCGCAAAGCTACTCCAAAGCTATCTACGCTAACTATCTTTAATTCAACAGTAATTCAACACCGCCCATCGCCAATTCTTGGGCAACTCTTTTATCAGAAATAATAAGATTGATCGCACATTACAACGCCCCTATGGCTGAAAAGCTCAAAACAACATAACGGGCTACCCGTACTTTGCCAACCACGGTTATCTAAACCCGAATTATAGCACCGTAAGCACTCAGACTTACACTGAGCCACTAGGATGCTGCTTAAATGTGTGCACTTAAGTTAAGAAACAGTCTTACAGAATAAAAAAGTCAGTAGCAAATGCCTAGATGATGTAAGATTACGTTTGACAATAAAACTCAGTCTGTAAGTTTTTACTTATACAGAGGTTGATATAAAACTAGTAGCAATAAATTTTATTTTGAGACTGATGGTATGCAGGGATGGAAAAAGAAGAGAAACTAGAAAACATTTGGGATGGGAGGAACATCTCCATTACTCATTTCCTGCATTCCACCACCTAACGTTTTTATTTGCATCCATCCTGTGAATGCAGTGTGTGAATGGTGGAAGATAGGAATGGGTATTACAGATTTTTCTCCCATCCCAAATGCTCTCTAGTTTCTGATATGTTTCCATCCCTACATCCCAACATTTTAGCATAAAATTTTTGTTACTAGTTTCTGCACATTTTACGAGTCGAAGTCTTGGCTTCCAGTGGGGCTGTAACTTCTAGGTGAATGACACTATTTCACCAGCTTATTCAGTTTTATTCTGTATGGCACCATAATACAATCTATGGACGTTACTTATTGAAGCAAGATAAGTCACTACGAGGATACTGATAGTAAAATCAATTAAATTAGATCCAAAGGTAAAGGTATTAGAGACGATGTAGTTCAATTCAAAACTGGTGTTTCTTGCTTCTTTTCTTTCACTTCTTTTTTTACAGAATCAAAGACTTTCGGGATAGTGTTTGACAACTTTTTTTACAGTTGAAAATAAATCACAGATTATTTGTTCTCCCAAGATTGATCATTGAACATTGCATATCAGAAGTCAATAACTAGAGACTATCTTGATTTTAGAAATAACTAGTTTCTAAAC
>NW_013665891.1:593417-597226 GCF_000517525.1 Limulus polyphemus
AGAAGTCAATAACTAGAGACTATCTTGATTTTAGAAATAACTAGTTTCTAAACAGTCCCTTAAAGCCCAAACATCATCTTCTAGCTCACTTCCCAGGGTTAATTATTAAATTTGAACCCTTGATTAAACCCTGGACACTTATTATTTGAAAATAAATATACCTATTTTAAGCAATGTGCAATGAATTTGCATAACATCAAAAATCTTTGCCATACACTAGCTGAAAGACATCAACTTTTCTAGGCTTACAATAGTGTTGGAAATCTTTTTCCTGTTGTGGTAAAAATAATGTAAAGCATTTGATGCCATGTTTATTTATTTTTCATTAAGATACGGAAAATTGTTGAGATATTTAGATTTAACCACTTAAAAACTGTAGCTGCTTACAGTATGACATTGAAAGAAACCATTTTTGAAAAGGGATTCTGTTAGTTATGGAAGTGTTGGAAATAGTTTTCTGTTTGGTCAAATCATGCTTATTCTAGTAAAGGATAACTTATATGTATATTTGCGGCGTTTGATGGTGTTTTATATGTTTACGCTGGTGTATTGATTGATAAATATCCTCTTCCTGTGTATAAAGAAACCTAAATGTAATTCCACTACAACATTCGGTTACGAACAGGTCATAAGTAATTTGAAAGTTATTTGCAATCACGGGTCAAGTACAAGAAACCATTGAAGAGATAGTAACCACGTTGAACCCTGACATGACAAAGTACATCTTAAAATACGTGGAAGAATAATGTGGAGTGGAGGTAGTAACAGACCTGCAGTTATCAATTCGAATTAGAAGGCTGATTGTTTGGAGAAAAAGTAACTATTAATGCTTGGAATATTTATTAGGCTTGGGAATAATATCTATAGGTACAAGCAAAACT
Source organism: Limulus polyphemus (assembly GCF_000517525.1). NCBI lineage: Eukaryota > Metazoa > Arthropoda > Merostomata > Xiphosura > Limulidae > Limulus > Limulus polyphemus. Next base: position 594,299 of record NW_013665891.1, read on the forward strand.
GATATATTTTTTTAAATAACTTAAGACTTAGATTATCAAAAAACTGTTAAATAGTATTTTTAACAGGCAAATGTTTGCGATCAACTGCAATACATACATCCAAAACTTGATTAACAATTCATCTTACTAGTCAACTAATTGCTCATCCCTAATTAGTAAAAATTATTTTGTACTTTACCTAGTTTATAGCAGTATTCTTTATATGAAGTGATAGTAACTTTAAACATGTACTACTGGCCTCTCAGTTATTGATGAATATTCAAATCCTGTGTACAGATAAACCATCACAAGACTGACCAGACCATTGTCCCAGTGAATCAGTCACTTTCTCAGCATTCCTAGGACCTACTTCTCCAAGAGTTTCCGTTATCAAACAATTAACGAAAGCTGATATAGCTAACTGGCTTGAAAAAAATTTTTATTCCTTGGCACAGAATGCCAGCACAGATAAAAAAACACTGTTGTTCATAAAACAATACTAAATCCAATAGAGAGAGAGAGAAAAGTCTTTGTTAGGATAATAATAGCTGAGCTTCCTATGTATGCTGCAAAAATCCGAGTCAAAATGTCTAACTATTTTAGCCAAAAAGATAGCCGAACGAACGTCTTGATGTTTTTGAAGTTAGATCAACAGGTGATGATAGTATTACTATTGTATCTGGTTATTATTCTTTTTTGAATCGCTCAAATCAACAGCGGAAAAACAACAACAGACATTTAAAATGCACAGGGTTGGTCATGAAGACGACATGTTCAGTGCCCATGAAAGAGGATTTGTAGGTGGTTATGGCTGTAAAAACTAGACAGTTGAGTTGCCTGAGAATAAAACATTTGACAGATTGAATTCCAAAAAGAAAGAACTGTAGTTAATACACGAACATGGAGGAAAAAAGTAGAAAAAAACCTCTGTAGATAAATTAATGGCATGAACATAATTGTTACAGAGGGAAATATTACTACACAGCCACCACCTTCTATTTTAGCTCTGAAAGAAACTTCTCCTTTTCTTTTTGAGCAGTGGTGAGGAAAAATAAAAGAACATTTAACTTTAAACATGTACTACTGGCCTCTCAGTTATTGATGAACATTCAAGTCCTGTGTACAGGTAAACCATCACAAGACTGACCAGACCATTGTCCCAGTGAATCAGTCACTTTCTCAGCATTCCTAGGACCCACTTTTCCAAGAGTTTCCGTTATCAAACAATTAACAAAAGCTGATATAGCTAACTGGCCTGAAAAAAATTTTTATTCCTTGGCACAGAATGCCAGCACAGATAAAAAAACACCGTTGTTCATAAAACAATACTAAATCCAATAGAGAGAGAGAGAATAAAACATTTGACAGATTGAATTCCAAAAAGAAAGAACTGTAGTTAATATACGAACATGGAGAAAAAAAGTAGAAACAAACCTCTGTAGATAAATTAATGGCATGAACATAATTGTTACAGAGGGAAATATTACTACACAGCCACCACCTTCTATTTTAGCTCTGAAAGAAACTTCTCCTTTTCTTTTTGAGCAGCGGTGAGGAAAATAAAAGAACATTTAACTACATGAATAATAGTAAAGGAGGAAAAGTCAAATCTGGTTTCAAAACTGAAATTGAAGTTAAAAGAAAACCAGCTGATAATCTTAAAGAATTTGAGCTGCCAGCTGTTGTTTTGTTGGTCATGACATATTTTGGGGAAGGCACATTTTTTGTATTTGACAGTCAAAGTAAGTAAAATATATATTACACACAGGCATATAATTTGCTTTTGATGTAGTGCTATTGAATATGTTCTGAATTATTCGTTGTTTCATAAATATTTGTCAAATGTCTAGGAATTGCCAATGAAAGTATCTATATGGTTAATTGTAGCGTCCAAATATACAAAATACGTCCCAAAATTTAATAACGAAAACATTGTCATGATATCATCTTTGTGTTCACTACAAAAATAGGTCAAATAATTATGTTTACTGCTCATTAAGCTAATTTTTGTATAAAAATCTATTGATTAATAAATGGTCAATAATGAAGTAATTTAAAATTTTTGTTTCGAAAATTTTCTATAATAAAATCAGAAATGTTTTTTCAGGTTTCATAAAAGAAGTTTTGTGAGTCGAGTTAACAATCTATAATTAAATCGTTTTTACAGCCAACTACCACAGTTGTAGATATAGAAAAGACTGTAAATTACAGCCAACAACCACAATTGTAGATATATAAAAGACTGTAAATTTCCCAGTCGATCCATGTGATTTAATCAGGTCTAACTGTAACTGTTGCATTGATGCTTATAGTAGATAAATGGAAATTTGATCATATTTACGCATACCTCTGGGATATGTATGTAAAGATGAATATGTTTGTCAAACTAATAACTTCTCTGCTGAATGCACAATATCAACCTCTGATTTTCTTTAAAATCCTCTCTGTCCATTTTAAATATTTGAAGTTGCTGAAATCCGGGATTTGTTTAGAGTATATGTTACATCATAGAAAGATACACTACCTTTCACCTAACTATTCTTTACCCACTGATAAATGTTTCTTACTATAATGGTATTCTTTTCACCTGAAGCAAGATTGTGTATAGTATTCCTTGCATTTTTAACACACAATATAAACATTGTATGATGAATTGAATACACAACATGTACCATGCTAAAACTTCATACTGTAGTGTATATTATATTTATAAAGATTTTTGTTTGCTGTATTACATATGCACTTTCTATAAAATCTCACAAACTTTCTTTCCATTATTTTCTTCTTTTATGTGTTTACTTTATGAGTATAAAGCTGTAGCTTTGTTGACTAATACTCTTACATAGGCTCATCGTGATCCTTAAATATACTTCCGAGAAACGGCTAACATCCTACAAAGGCAGCAAGAACACAAATTAACCATTCACGGCACGGGTAAGTAGTGACGAT
>NW_013665891.1:598190-608997 GCF_000517525.1 Limulus polyphemus
ACGTTTCGACAAGGTTTTGTCATCATCATCATACCTGATGATGACAAAACCTTGTCGAAACGTTGTACATTTGCTGTCATGTTAAACTTATATTAAAGTTTTTCTTCATTACCCATTTAAGCCGTCTCCAGCCATTATACGGGACTCTGTCGATACTCCTGATTGGACTAAAGATCGATTGGCGGGCAAGTCTGGTGCCAACAGCCTCGGTAATTTCTGCTCTAATGGCCTATATTAAAACTGTTGCCGTTAAAAAAACTCGTAGTTGGATCTCAGTTATAGAATGACAAATCTATAAAGCAATTTTGAACAACATCATAAATTAAGAGAGCGTTGTGATTAAAATAAGAAAAATGAAGTCTAAGAACTCATTAACAATGCCCATTTACATATACAGCCTGAAATCTCAACAGATGACAGCTTTTCTTTAATATAACGCTAATATATCCAAAGTACAGAAAAGGTTGTTTATATTAAACTTTATATTACGAAAGAGTTACATTTGAATTCAAGGTATTTTACATGCATCAACCCAGAAGTAAAGTCACAGACTGTAAGAAATTCAAAGAACAAAAAAGGAAGCCACACGCCTGCGTGTGTTGACATTTATTAAATATATTTCGGATTTTGAATGGATGAGCAGATATCAACGGGAGATTGTCTTTAGCCAATTCCAAGACATCATTATTCAAACTACCAGAAACCAAAGCTTTTGCAGTTTACTGAATAATTGAAGTTCTTTTGTACAAACAAGAGAACGTGAAAGAAATTTAACAATTATATTTTTATGTAGTGAATGGAACTGCAAATATCATTTGAATTATAGACGAGTTTCTTCGTTATTTGGATATTTTCACACCACAGTTCGTTATTTTTAATGAACTATTTTATAAATACTGTTTATTTCGTAACATTTTCAACGTCAAGTGTTCAAAGATTCAAGAATCGTATGTTGTACATCTTTTATTGGTGTTAAAACAAATTTTTACTTCACCAATAAAACTTAATTATTTCTGTTTTTATGAACCTGCTCACAAATTCCATAATGGTTGCTTACATTACTGCACTATATATATATATATATATATACATAAATTCATTATAATATATCTTTTTAAAATTCAAAAAGCAGTAATTTTACTACAAACTTCTCTGCGAAGCTATATTTATGGCTGTTTTTTTTACGGTTGATCATAATGCTACGGTAACGTACTGGTAACTATCTGCCACTATTTTACTGTAAAATGTACAGGCAATTTTTTGCAGTGTACGGTTCAATAATCAGTGGTATTGTCTAAACATGTTCATTTAGTGCTAGTATAAACTAAAATTGGTTACTTTAGTTATCTTCAGCATTCTCTTTTTTACAGAGTCAATTCCTGATTTTGGAGTTGTTGGCACTTACAGGATGATCAGAGATACCTAATACCATCTGGCAATACTCAATGAGGAACCATTATTTAGTTTCGAGTTCTTCTAGACTCAAAGACATCTAGTTGTTGAGCAAACAAGGCCATTAAGTATTTATGCGTGTATATATAGATATATATTACTTACGAACCTTTCAGGGCTTTCTCAAATTAAAATAAATTCTTTAGTCTCACTGTTGAGTACAAAATTCACAAAATTAATAAATTGAGGGAAAATTGTATTTTTCTGTCCGTGTGAGTTCTGAGTTACCTGTCGGTTGGAGGACCGAAACGATAGTAAAAGGCATTAAGCTAAAGCAACACCTACACTAAAGTCATTTAGGGAAAATACATTTTTGTAAATTACTGTACGTTGTACTATATTTGTTTAATAAGTTAACTTACTTTGAAGAGAGAGAGAAAACAACAACTTAAAACTAATATCAAATCAAAATGTTGGATTCCCAGAAGGATGTCATAAAGTCAGTTGCTGGTTAGTACCCATAGACAAGTCTAACCTAATTAAAGTTTAAAAACAAATGGATTACTTACAATGATAAATTATAGATGTAAGTCCTGCATGGGAATGAATAAACTTGCTAAGCTGTAAGTAATAATTTTACACAAATTTTTAGCAATTTGCAATACTTTCGCGTTATGTTTTTGTTTTTCATATTTTTCTGTTCATCAAGATATACGTTATCTGTATAATACGTGTTTCATACTTTTGGTCGTTGAAACTAACCTTCCTTGTATCTGTAACACACCCTTTATGCTATTGGTCATTGAAACTGATCTTCCTTACATCTGTAACACGTCTTTTACATTATTGGTCATTGAAACTGATCATTCTTGCATCTGTAATATATATTTTATGCTATTCATAATTAAAACTGACCTTTCTTGTATCTCGAACACATATGTTATGTTATTGGACATTGTAACTGACCTTTCTTGTATCTCTAACACATATGTTATGTTATTGGACATTGTACTGACCTTTCTTGTATCTCTAACACATATGTTATGTTATTGGACATTGTACTGACCTTTCTTGTATCTCTAACACATATGTTATGTTATTGGACATTGTACTGACCTTTCTTGTATCTCTAACACATATGTTATGTTATTGGTCATTGTAACCGGCCTTTTCTATCACTCGAAGACACAGATTGAGTTATTGATCGTTGAAGCTGATCTTAATTGTCTCTGTAACACACTTTATATTATTGGCCATTGAAACTTACAGAGAAAAAAACTGCATGTTTGAATTCTACTCATCAGACGTCAATTCTCCGTGATGTGCAACCAAACCTACATCTGTATTACCCTCCATAAACATAAACTCATTTTTGGCAACAATAGCGCAGTATAAGATTCAAAAGGCAACTCTCTTTCAAGCAAAGTCATTCTTTCATTGAAAAGTCTATAACACAGCAGATTAGAGACAATTGAAATTGTTCTCTTTGAAGTAACAATTTTACACCAGTAATTTCTACCTTCTTACATTTACACCCGTTCTAGTAAAACATATATTAATCCAACTTAATGCTTAAAATTTCGGAGTGAGACAACAGCCTCCTATGAGGTCCCTGGATCCATGTTTCTAGTCTCATTACTACAAGCAATTCATAGTATGATCAAAACTGAGATCATATTCATCATAGCGTGTTTTAGTGAAAAATAATAACTTTGCATATATATATATATATATATATATTTTTTACATAAATAGGAGAAGTAGGAAAGGAGATGTACATAGTGAATCGTGGTCGCCTTCAGGTAGTCACAGACAATGGTAAAACAGTTCTGGCTACACTCAGAGCAGGAAGCTACTTTGGAGAAATCAGTGTTCTCAACATGGGGACCGCCGGAAATCGTCGTACAGCTTCAGTGCGATCCGTCGGCTATTCGGATCTCTTCTGCTTGTACAAGCAAGACATGTGGGACGTTTTGAAGGATTATCCGGCAGCCCGCATCAGATTGGAAGCCATTGCTGTTAAAAGGTTAGAAAAGTACAGAAAAGAACCTCTTAGGAAAAGTAAGTATTTTTCAACTTTTCTGCTTTTGTTTGATCATTTTTATTTCAGCATCTGCTTACTGAGATTTAATTTCTTTGGGCGAGAATAGACTTCTAGCAAATTCAGTCAGATAATTTAAAATACAACAGGATGATTGTAACATACTTAATCCATTATATTTTAAACAGCAGTAATGAAAGGGGTTTCGAAACCATTTGTATACGATGCTTCTTTTACTATCATCATGAATCTTGTTGTATCTGTGGGATCACTCATTGAAGTTTTTCTGTTAACCAAAATCACCACTAGGGGTTACTGTGTCGTCGTGTACTAACGAGGTAATAAGTTAAAGTGTTTTCAAACTAGAGTCCAATTTTCAGAAACATATTTAAAATGCTCTAGATAGCTCGTGTTTTCTCAAAACTCCATTATCAGAATTATATTCAATAATAATAATAACATTGTTATAGAACTTAATGTAAATCTAACTGTTCCAATGATGAACTACTAAACAAAATCTCTTAATTGGTTTATACACATATCTTATGGTGTTTAATTAATAAAAGTAACACATCATTTAAATCAGTTATCTATTATTGTAAAACATAGATATTATACATTTATGAAGTTATTTTTGTAAACCTTTTTATCACTCCGCTTCTACTTGAATTATGTGTTTGTGAGGCACCCCCCCCCCCCCCACACACACACACACAATGGGCTTGTAACTCTAAAAAATAAGGTTTCGATACTCGTGGTAGGTAGAGCACAGATAACTCATTATGTAATTTTGAGCTTTACAGCAAACAATTAAAATCGTTTCGACCTTTCTATTTTTTTTGTTCTTTTTTTGTTTTTGTTTTTTTTTCTTGCAACGTTTATGAATTTTTTTCCTACCTGATTCTACATTTTTGCTATTACGTTTATTAATTTATTATGATATTTTAAGTAATTGACATTTTTTCCTTTCTTATTCTGTTTGCTGCTACTGGTACGAGTCTATGACGTAATTAATTGATAAGCTTGTTTTTCATCTGAAAAAATTAAAACAATATAAATTGTTTCTGTTATCAACTATACTCGTTAACCAAATATTTTAATAGAAGTTTCTGCAGGTGGCCAGTTAATTGTAACAGAATTAATCCAATTTTTCTGCTTCATTTTTAATTCTTTATTTCAATGTTACCTTTGATTTTTGTTTAATTTTGTTTCGAATTCTCCTTTTCGATGTTAACTTCTTTTTTTGTTTCTAATTCTCCTTTTCAACATTACATTGTTTTGGTTTTCCTTTCTGACATTTCTTTTTACTGCTACGCTTATAAGTTTATGATGATATTTTTTCTATTTCTATCTTTATTATTGTTTCTTTACAGCATTGTTGTTTTGGCTGTGGTTTCGCTAGATAGTAGATAGAGCAATGGTGTTCTCGTTAATCCATTCATGCGCATCACTAATTTTTCTTTTTCTTACCAGAGAAATCGATAAGGTACCACAATTTATAGAGATTATTGTATAGCATAAATAGTCTGCTTTATGACTGAAACCGGTAAAATATCCGAATTACAAGAAAAGATATATCAATGAAAAACAATTTTTTTTATCAGTGAAATATATAAAGTTCCTGAGTTACAACAAAGGATACTATAGAAAAGAGAATAATTTTACCAGTGAAATCAATGAAAATTATTGAAGTTCCCGAATATAAAAAAAGATTATATAGAAGTAAGAATCCTTTTTAACAGTAAAATGAATTATGTTCCCGAGTGACGTAGAAGTGATAATACTTTTTTACCACTGAAACCTATAGAGTTCCTGGGTAACAGGATAGGATGATATAGTAATAAGGATCCTCTTTACCATTGAAACCAATGGAGGTCATGAGTAACAAATAAGGTGATATAGCAATGAGAATCCTCTTTACTATTGAAACCTATGGAGCACCCGACTTACAAGAAAAAATAACAACATATAGCAATGAAAGTCTTCTTTACTGGTTAAACTGATGGAATACCCGAGTTACGAGAAATAATGGTAAATCACTAAGAATGTTTTATTAATCTTTTGTGTGCAGTATACGAGTATACTATAAATAAAGAAAATAATATGGTAGCAAGAAACAAGTTTACGAGTGATTGGCGATTCTTCAACAATTCGAAATCATCGTAAAATGTTACATTTACATGTGTCTAATAATGTGACTGGATATCACGTTTTCAAAAAAGGCTGAGAGGCAGTTATTAACTTGTAGAACTATACACATTTCACGCAATAAATAAAATGATAGGGATGGCAGTTATCTATTTCCATATAAGCATATGTTTGTGAGACTGGTAAAGTCTCACTGATGCGTGGTGTCGGGAACCGAAACTTGACCCTCCTTTACAAACACCAAATGTAAAACAACGAACCCCATTATTGCACCTTCACGAATATATATATATATATCTAGTTAGTATGATTTTCTTCTTTTAAACATACACATGCAGTTTTATGTCATCTCTTTTAATGTTGTTTTTATAGCAAAGCTATTAAAGCTATCTACCGTTGTACCTAATTCTGAACTACTTACCAGATGGAAGAAATCCATCCACGCTAAGGGATTGGATGTAACTCATATAACGCAACCACAGCAGGGAATATTTTGTAGTATTATACAGATTCGAACCCAGCTCACCAACTCCGAAATACAGAACTTTGTCATAGGGTCAATCCACACCCTTGTTACTTATATGGCATTTTAAAAGTACATAGTTTAATGTCGCACGTAGATTTAAGTATAAACGTTTTTTTCAATACGTAGATAAGGAACTCGGATATGGTCTTTAAAAGGTGCTATTAGTGGACTGTATCAAATTAAGAAGTTTTGGACGACGTTCCGAGCTGTTATAAAAGGTCTTCATCAGGTTCATCTGAGCTAATAATTCGAAACATTGTCAAAAACTTCCAAGTCATATGCATTCCATTAACAACACCTTTCAGATATATTCTTTTCTTTCTAAACCTTATCTGAGATTGATTAAAACCGTAATAATATCTAATGATTCTGATAAGACTCTTCAAAAACCTTTTCCAATCACATCATCACATCTTTAATGGTCACTTCAGAAATAAACTTCCTTAATTCCAACGCAGTACTAGTAGTATTTCTGAGTAATCGGTTTACGTTAAAATGAAATTCACTATCGAGAAATGTTGTGTATCAAACCTAAACTTAATCCACATTTTCCTTAACTTCAATTGTAAGGCTATTTTTCTTTCTTTCTCTCTCACCAAACATGCTCGTCCTATGGGGGCGTTATAATGTGACGTTCTATCCCACTAATCAATTAGAATAGCCTAAGAGTTGACGGTAGGTGAAGTTAGCTAGCTGCCTTCCCTCTATTTTATCAGTTCAAAATTAGAAACGGCTAGCAGAGATATTGCGCGATATTCAACAAACTCTCTCGAGACAACAATTTTTAATCCTCTTTCAGTCCTCCTTCACACAGATTTTCCTTTGTCGTTTTGTAGTGGAATATTTTTACACTTTATTGTGGATGATAAAACATTTAGTAATTCTGAATTATTGGCATTTTACAGCAATTCCGTTTCACATTTTATAAGAGGAATTTAATAAATTGAAGGACAAGTTATACGTGTTATTTTCTATTTCATCTACACTTATTATGTTGGAAGACTCGTCTCTATAAGATTCTGTTTATATTTAAAAAAATATATAGCAAAATGATTGCACTTTCTAAAAGCTCAAGCTTTTGAGTCGTTTTTGGACTTTTATTCAAAGTTTGTAACTCAATAAAGTTAAAAATTCAAAAAACAACTAAAATCGAATAGAAAAAATATCAAATAAAACAACGTTTCGCCCTCTTAACGTGGCATCATCAGATAGATACTTAACACAACTAAACACGACAATTAAATACACCCATTGGTGACGGCACGAACATAGTCTTGACCTTAGCATAAGTATAAACCTACTCCTTCTGTTTTATTTATTATAAGTTTGTATTCCTTTATTAAAATAGCTTCCTTTATTTTACGTTTATTAATATTTGGATCTCAACAAATAATATCAACATTTTTTTTTCACTACAACCTTCTGTATCTTTGAAATGTTCCGCTATATTTTATAATTTAATTTCCATTTTAGCACTTTTCTGATTTTTTTTAAATTTTGTAATGTGTGTAGGACACCTCCAGCACCTATCATTAAAGTTGAACTTGACAGATTTCTAAAAGGTTATATAATACTAAAAAAATTTAGTTTTACATTATTTATTGTATTGCAGTGTAAACCAAAAAAATGAATAATTTCAACTTTCATATTTACTGAGATGTAATTACTTAAGAAATGCGGACAATTTTCCCCCTCCACTTAAAAAAACTAAAACATAATTTTTTCTGCTTTCTGTACTATGTTTCTGTTATCTGCGTCCACATCAAAAGTGTGCTTAAAACAGGTTGAAATACACGAACAACAGATTCTTGTGCGAATAGAACTCCCTGCGATAACAATAGTTATTATTATTGCAACGCCGCTTTGAAATAATCTAAACTATATGAACGACACCCGACTTCACCCCCACCCCACACAAACACACACACACGCTCTTCCAAATTATGAATAACTGAATTAATATCGTTGATATTAATTTATGCTTGTTCTGCAGTTTTCTTCGGACATAATAATTATTTCAATTAATCTTGATTATCGTATATTATGAATGTATGAATGATTCATAAAGATGGTATTTCCCAAGTCTTAATTTCAAACGTCATGTTTATATATACATACTTATTTTGTCAAAAAAATTCAAACTTTTATGTCAAAAGGAAATCGGATAAAAAATGAAATGTGATTGACACATGATTTTAATTACTTTTATATTAAGTTTACTACTGAAAAGTATGGTTAAGTCTCAGTTCTTTTCAAAAATATATTGAGGATTTCTGAGGCTTGTAAAATGTGTCTCCAACGACATAGCGATTCTTTTTTTTTTCTTTAATATTTCAAAATGAGTTCACATTTCAATAAACTCGTTTATTAAAGAGTGATTTCAAGCTCCAGCCCGTTTGTTAATGAAGGTGGGAAGTTACCTCCAAGGAGTCAGTGGAAAATATTGGAAAACCTTTATATAGACTTAATCCTCGGCGTCGTAATTAGTGTTGTGATGAGTCGACCAGGTGATGCCTGACTTGTTGACTACAGCAAGGAAATACTACAAGCTTTAGGAAGTGAATTGATAATGACAATTCTATTTCACTGGGAATGTATAAGTTGCTGGACCGATTCCAAAAACTTACAAGCCCCAAGCGTAAACAAATAAGACTGGTTCACAATCGATGATAAGAACTTGTAACAAACTTTCACTTAGCATGTAATAAGTACATGATTTATTTCAAATACAGTTTAAAGCAGTGTTACATGATTTATTTCAAGTACGGTTTAAAGCAGTATTACATGATTTATTCCAAGTACGGTTTAAAGCAGTGTTACATGATTTATTTCAAGTACGGTTTAAAGCAGTATTACATGATTTATTCCAAGTACGGTTTAAAGCAGTGTTACATGATTTATTTCAAGTACGGTTTAAAGCAGTGTTACATGATTTATTTCAAGTACGGTTTAAAGCAGTATTACATGATTTATTCCAAGTACGGTTTAAAGCAGTATTACATGATTTTTATTGCTCGGAAACAAACAGAACATCTTCTTCCTCTTTTTTATGATAATTGACCGACATAAACGCTTTTACATATATTAATTATACAGCGCTTGCTTCGCACACAAATAAAACTGCTGCATGTAACATCTTGAAATGATATGGTAGCAAATATCTGCTTTACTAGTGAGACTTGCGCAAATACTAGATATCTTGGTACAGCAGTAAGAACCTATAGCGAAATCGATGTAACCCGAATAACAAAAAAGAGTGATACAACAATAAGAACCTACTTCACTAGTGATACCGATCCAGGTTATGTAGTTTGTTTGTTTGTTTTCTACAGCAAAGTCTATCTTCTGGGCCCACCGTGGATAATCATGTCTCGAATTTTAGCGTTGTAAATCCCTAAACTTACCGCTGTTGCACTGGGAGACAAATTTATACAGAGTGAAAGGTGAGAAGGTAAGGGTTAGTTTACAAATAAAATGGTATTAAATTACTAGAAAAAAAATGTTACGACAATTTAAACCGGATTTACCAGTGACGTCGATCCAGAACCATAGTTACTATGCAGAGTGTTAATGCAGTTTCAAACATATTTTCTATTGACACCAATGCAGTAACCAAGCAGGAATAAATAATAAAGTGAGTCAAGACCTACTCTAATAGTGAAATGGATGTAGCAACCAAGTTACTAGGAAGAAATGCGAACATTAGCGAGAACCTACTTTACTAATTAAACTGAGGCAGTAACTAGTCGCTAATGGGAAAGCAGTGTAGCAGCGAAAGTATGTTTCACTCTTTAAACTGATCGATCCGGCGCCCAAGAGTTTAGAATTAACCACCAAGCAGTAAGAGGCTAATTTGATTGTAAACTCATGCATCACCCGAAACACCAGTAAAAACAGTGTGCCATGAACAACACGCATTACTAGTGAAGGGAGAACAGTAAGAACTTCCTTTGTTGGTTTGTTTGTTTTTGAATTTCGCGCAAAGCTACACGAGTGCTATCTGCGCTCGCCGTCCCTAATTTAGCAGTATAATACTAAAGGGAAGGCAGCTAGTCATCACCACCCACCGCCAACTCTTGGGTTACTCTTTTACGTTATAACGTGACGGTCAATCCCACTATTCGTTGGCCCCCACGGCTGAAGGAGCGAGCATGTTTGGTGGGACGGGGATTCGAACCCGCGACCCGCAGATTGCGAGTCGAACTCCCTAACCACCTGGCCATGCCGGGCCAACTCTCTTTATCATGAGAGTTTCATAAAATTTAGTAAATTTGTACTTAAAAGTTAGCAATGAATAATAACCATCCACCAGTACGATTCTTTTGTATACTTGACCTAGAAATTGCTGATCTAATTTGCTTGGCCTAACTAATACTTATGTATCTGCACGTGTTTTCACACTATAGTTTTGGTGCTCTAAATCATTCCAACGACAAACGGTCCACCTTTACAAAAATTTCATACTGATAGCTCACGTGACTTTTTGCGTAGGAGTGCGCAAAAATGGTCAAAATTGAGCGGTTTTTGTTGAATAACTTTGTACGTGGCTTATAGTTAAACACAATTTGACACTAATTGTAGGTTGTAAAGACTTATTACTGTACCAAATTTGAAAAATAATCCATAAAAGTTAAGTATGTTTTTCTATCAAATAAAGTTTCCGTACTTTCGGTGCGAAGAAAGAAAAAAGGAAGAAATTT
>NW_013665891.1:609940-625681 GCF_000517525.1 Limulus polyphemus
TGGCCATGCCGGGCCATCCTTTGTTAGGATCTAAATGCTACAATACTGCAGGTACTTACTTTAATAACCACAGACAGATCCTTAGCACTGGGACTATGAATTCATTTTTTTTCTTTTAAACCCCAATTTAAAAATCAAGATATTTTACAAGTCCAAGTTTCGGTAACTAACAACTGTTATTACTTATACACCACTACTTCAAGGTAATACTATGCTTGTGCTTTGGTTGGATTGAAAATTATGACACAAAATCTAAAACATTGATATAACTACAAGTTACAGAATAATCTCCTAAAGATGTATAAACAGAGTTGAAGATCTTAGATTCTTACTGTTTGTAATTGGCTTCTTGTGTTTTCCAATATGAACGTTACTTGTTTACCGGTTTCACTCCAGTAACTTTCATCATAGGTTTTGCATTTCGCTTGCTAAACTATAATTTCTTCTCAACCAGTGCCCCCAGTGGTACAGCGGTATGTCTGCGGACTTACAACGCTAGAATCCGGGTTTCGATACCCGTGGTGGGCAGAGCACAGATAGCCCATTGTGTAGCTTTGTGCTTAATTACAAACAAACTAACTTCTCAACAAAGTAGTATTTTGTTTTAGGGAAGACGAATACTGTTAAAAAATTATATGCATGGTTTAGATGAGACCTTAACACCAACAGAAACACAAATACTCGTTAATTCTCAATAGTATTCTTGAAGACGACAATCAGTGTTCTAGAAGCGACAGGCAGTTACGTGTCTTCATTTTAACTGAAGTATTTCAATTACCGTAAGATCCTATGGTATGACAACCATAAACCTTTGTTAATAGTTAAATGAAACTGTGCCGAAGTTACTAGAGAGAAGGGTGTGATAACGAGAACCCTTTGTTTTTAATGTTTTGTTAAATATCTACTATCTAGTCACAGACATGAGCATTTAAAACATTTTAGTTTTTTTACTTAGTTCTAATATAAAAATAATTGACAGGGCAGAGATTGCTCAATTTACAGCAGATAATTCTTGTCCCATTCCTTCAAAATATGTGACAGGAAATTTGGAACAAAATATCATTATTCATTATCTCCATGTGCACCAAAACATTAAATCTAATTGAGCAATGATCACTTGCACCCATATGTCCCCCAGCTGAATTAACTGAAGATGCTAATCAAATGTGGAAAAAATTAAATATTGTTAAATATTCAAGAGAGGCGTGATACTTTTAGAAAAAAGGGTGGCTGCAAGTAAAAACCAAGTTTTATCACAATGGGTATAAAAAATATATTTCAAGAAAAGCATTACAAATATAAGAAATTTAAATTGACCACATAGATGGGAGGTTTGGAGGATTATTAAAGGTCAAACTAGTTGGTCAACAGGTAATTAGGATATCAAAAACTATATGAAAAGAGGTTGGCTGAAAATGAAAAAAATAATAGAAATAATTTATTTGAATACATTAAGGTTAAGCGAAATGTTAGGATGCAAGTAGGGCCTTTAAAGGATGGTACAGGAGTGCTAGTATCTGGTGATTATTGGATCTATGGAAGCAAGATGATCATATTAATTTTGAGCATGTTAAGAAAGAAATAAAGGAAGTTGAGAGAATGATAAAGCTCTTGGGCCAGATGATATTTACTCAAGGGTTTTTGAATGAGGTTAAGAATTGGATATGTGAGCCATTTGCTACTATTTTTTTAAGTCCTTGAATAGTGGGCAGGTGCCAGAAATTAGAAGTTGGCTAATGTTACTTCTCTTTTTAAGGAAGGTGATAAAAACTGTCCCAGTAATTACAGGACAATTAGTCTTTCATCAGTGGTGGAAAAGGTTTTTGAAAGTGTAATAAAAACGTACTTTGCAAAGTCATTTAACGAAGTTTAACTTTTTTTTTGGGATAGTCAGCATGGTTTTACCAGGGTAAAAGTCCTCTTTTACTAATTCTTTGATGAGGTTACTGCTTATGTGGATGAGGGTAAGGGTGGGAAATTTGGTTTATCTGGATTTTCAGAAAGCATTTGACAAGGTGCCACATAAAAGGCATTGGATAGAAAAATGGATGGATGAAAGAAAGCAGAGGGTTATTGTATATACAATTCAGTCAAGTGGGATTCATGTCACGAGTTGGGTACCTCAGGGTTCAGTGTTAGGACCTTTGCTTTGAAAGAATGGTCAATAAATTATTTATAGCTGAAGATACTAAATGTTGGGCGTTGCTAGCTGCTTTACAAAAAGGATTTGAATTATTTAGTGATTTGGGTGAATAAATGATAGATGGCTTTTAATTATAATAAATGCGAGGCAATGCATATGAGATATCACATTTTGAGTAATGAGTATAATTTTGATGGTAATAACCTAAACAGTGTTACAGAAGAAAATAAGATTTTGGTGTTTTATTTGATCAGTCGCTTAATACATCCAACCAATCCAATGTTGCTAGTAGTACACCAATTAGGACTTTAAGTTGTATATATAGAAATATTGAATACAAATCTAAAGAGATTATAATGTGATTCATAGATTATCGGTTAGACTACATTTGGAGTATTGCGTTCAGTCTTGGACTTCTTACCTTAGAAAGGGCATTGAATTGTTGGAAACATTCAGAGGAAGGCTATTAAGATAATAACTGGTATCTGGTTGTAAAGGGAATTGATAACGTTGATGTGTTATTTTTTTCGTATTTAATGGTAAGAATAGGAAACACAAATATAAACATAGAAGTCATATAGCTAAGAAAGCTTTATTCTTTTAATAGATTGGTTGCTCTTTGGAATGAATGCAGTTCATTTAAAGGAATTTAATATATTTTTTGATAATTATTTCAATGACAAGGGTTATCTTTTAGTATTTGATTTTTATTTTAGAGTTTAATATAGTTAATGTGACAGCCACGATGGACCAACAGGTCCTTTGTTGTCCTTACATTATATCGCACAGATTCGAACCTGCGTCACTAGTTCTGAAATCCCGAGTTTTACCACAGGGCCAACTCAAAGCTCAAAGTATCACTGTAATTCATAAACAAATTTTAAAGTCAACAATAATCTTCCACAACCCTGTCGCATTTTTCTGTATAGCAACATTTCTCAAATATAGATTAGAATACGGACTTGAAAACTTACATGTCAGAGTAACATACGATGAGCCTTGAACGAACATACGGCTCTTTCATCTCAAAGTAAATCTTATACGCTGTGACTCTGGAGACTTCTTTATTTTTATGTATATTTTAAACGATGTTTACAGAACGTTTCCAATTACAGAAATGCGATACTCTAATAACAAAAGAATTATGAGACCAATAAGTCTCCCAGTGACTCAGTGGTAAGTTTGAAGGATTATGACGCTTAAATTCGGATTTGACACTCGTGGCAGACACAGCGCAATAGCCCAGTCTATAGCTTTGCACTTAAACAAACAAATGAGAGCCTAATCATTACCGTGCCTGGATTGCAAATTCGAAGATTTATCGTTCGCAATCCGTTGCCGCAAAAACGCACTCAGCAATTTGGGGCCCGTGAGTGATCTATAACAATGACGGTCAAACCTCATTGTTCGATCACACGAGGGTTACTATCGACTACCTGCTTTACCTTGAGCTATAAGAATGACGGTCAAACCTCACTGTTCGATCACACGAGAGTTACTGTTGACTACCTGCTTTATACTGAGCCATAAGAATGATGCTCAAACCTCACTGTTCGATCACACGAGAGTTACTGTTGACTACCTGCTTTACCTTGAGCTATAAGAATGACGGTCAAACCTCACTGTTCGATCACACGAGAGTTACTGTTAACTACCTGCTTTATCTTGAGCTATAAGAATGACGCTCAAACCTCACTGTTCGATCACACGAGAGTTACTGTTGACTACCTGCTTTATATTGAGCTATAAGAATGACGCTCAAACCTCACTGTTCGATCACACGAGAGTTACTGTTGACTACCTGCTTTATCTTGAGCTATAAGAATGACGCTCAAACCTCACTGTTCGATCACACGAGAGTTACTGTTAACTACCTGCTTTACCTTGAGCTATAAGAATGACGGTCAAACCTCACTGTTCGATCACACGAGAGTTACTGTTGACTACCTGCTTTATATTGAGCCATAAGAATGATGCTCAAACCTCACTGTTCGATCACACGAGAGTTACTGCTGACTACCTATTTTACCTGGTCTATCAGCTCAAAATATGGAAGTATAGGCTCAAATAGCCTTTGTGTAACTTAGTGTGAAATTCTGAAACAATTACCAATATGTAAAAACAACAGGCACATTCTATGAGGTGTGGCGAAGTTTAACGCCACAGAAACGTTACACTATTTTAAAAGTCTATTTTGTAGTGTTTGTCGTCTATACTGGCAAATCTAAATTTTTCCAATAAAGAGAAAATATAACAAGTTTAAACTGCAATCAAACTTCATGTAATACTGATTAAAAGTATCAGTAATACTGATTGTAAATCATCACACATGAATCTCATTTGTTTTCTTAAAAAGTTAATTTTTTTCTTAAAGTAAATGACAGATTATTATCATTATCTGTAATTCCACACGTTAACAACGTAAACTACACCTTAGCCTAGCTTTTCTCTTACACATCTTGGTAATCACATAAAGGCATATTTAGACATTACGTTGCTTGGTAACATAGACTTACTTGGCGGACATTATTCACCCTTCTTAGAAGACTTTTGTCATAATATAACATGTACACAAAAATGTACAATAAACGCGCGCGCTGATAACAATATTACAAAGACTGTATAAATTGCTAAATAAATTTAAAAAAAATACACACGAAGTTGACGAAAACCATGACCAGAGCAGAGGTTGCAAGTACCCTTAAAAACAATTTTAGAAATATACTAGCTTTAAAAGAACACTATATCAGTTAGTTAAATGATCAGTACTTGCAATATGCTTTATCAGAATAAATTCGTATAGTTTTACCAACCCGCTTGGATTTGTTGACGTTCTAAAACCTTTACCCCTAGAGTACTTCTTGCGTCATCAGTATAAACTTCACAGTTACAAGAAGGAATGACTTAAATAACACCAAAACGATTCATATAAAGAACCTCATTAGTTTAACCCTAAAGATAAAATCTATTATAGCGATCAAGTTCGTGTTATTTATGGCATTATTTCTGGAGAATGCCGACAGGCGGCCGCCAAAACGAAGAATATTTTAATATTATTTTTTTTTGGTATTGTGCCTTAATTAACGTGTCTTAGAACCAGTAAAGTCCATCCATAATATTTATTGAGACGACCCAACATGCCTTAATTTATAGCTCCCTATGAAACTACTTACATAATCTAATACAGACATACCTTCCGTCTGTATCAACACACAGAGAACTCTGTGTAAGCTTGTTTACAATATCTAATACAGACATACCTTCCGTCTGTATCAACACACAGAGAACTCTGTGTAAGCTTGTTTACAATACCTAATACAGACATACCTTCCGTCTGTATCAACACACAGAGAACTCTGTGTAAGCTTGTTTACAATACCTAATACAGACATACCTTCCGTCTGTATCAACACACAGATAACTCTGTGTAAGCTTGTTTACAATACCTAATACAGACATACCTTCCGTCTGTACCCTCATACAGGCATCGAAAGTTCAGAACAGTAACATAATCCAAACTCGACAAGACGCTTTGGAAGAACAAAAAATGTATGTACATTTTACCACTACTAAAGATTAGTGAATAATGTTATATCATAAATATAAAGAGTCAATTGTAAGGGATAACACTACCACATAACTAACTCCTTTTTTTCGAAAATAATTAATTTATATAAAATTCGAATTAAGAAACTAAAAGGCCTGATTTTATTATTACACAACTGTTTCATAATACAACCTTGAAAGTTTTCTCAAGTTTCAAATTTTATGACTGTGTTATCTTGAGATGTGATTTTCATTATATCATTATCATTGATTTCCATTTTACTTGGTTACGTTTTCTTAAATTTTGCATGTGTATATGTGTAAAGATTTAGATAACTTTCTACACATATACACATCCTCGCTCATATATTAGTTTTGTGCGTTTGCTATTGCATAACATGCATAAACTGATATAATTATATATCAAATACGCTAGATCGGGTTTATGTGGAAGTATCGATGATGAAGATTGATTCATATGTCACCCTTTTCCTTTTCACACCTAGTAGTCATAGAAACATAAATCAACATAAAGCGAAACTCCACTAGAGACATGGTGCGTCATTGACCCTCACTAATCAAAGGAATACTATTTCATCATTTTAGGCGCTTACGATATAGAGGTTCCCTGAAGCGCAAGGAAAAGAAAACATGCGGGGATGTTTATTTCTCTCGAATTTTGACTTTTTGAAAACTACACTTACTCAAGTTGGTTGTTTTTATTCAAATTTAAAACAAAAACGTAATGTTCAAGAACAGAAGTATTCTAGGTTTCAGAATAATTTTACACAGCCGAATCTTACATAATTATGTAAACAATAAACTAGACTTTCTAAAAGAGCATGAAAATCAACATCCGATAATCTCGTTACATTGATAAACTATTATTTATTTTCTTTACATTGTAGACAGCAGAACATTAAGAAACGTCAACTACCTGTAAAAAATGAATCTTAACTGATTTCAATGAGTCTTATCAAACACCACAAATACAGATAATTTTTATTGCACTGATAACACACATGTAAAGATGTATTAGCACAAATTTTTAATTGTATATACAGTTGAAACATGTTCTATGGTTGGGTGGGTTCTTTTGGTATGTTTGGTAAAGATCATATGAACTGTAATCCAAGCAAATATAATGAATTAATTTATTTATTCAATAAGTAATGCCCCTCCCCCCAGTGACACAGTGGTATGTCTGTGGACTTACAACGCTAGAATCCGGGATTCGAAACCCGAGGTGGGCACAGCACAGATAGTCCATTGTGTAGCTTTGTGCTTAATTACAAACAAACAATAAGTGTTTGTTGCAAGCTATGTTTACTTCAAATATAACGGTAAACAAACACAACAATTTTCAACAGAACTCCCGAAAGCTAACGTACGCCTACTTTACGAATACAAAATCTGCTTGCAGAATTTCCATCAGAGACAAAATGACCCTCAATGTCTACCTCTAATTGAATTACAAGCGCGATAACTTTGTTTAACTGGCATTGAACTAACTCAATCACATAATAAATTACTGATTGCTCAGTTCTTGTATTTATATTCATTACGTCATGCTCCTTATTGCAAACAAATGTACATTTTAAAATATTAAATATATAGCTTGTAACACTGCCCCCTTCCTGGATTGTGAAATTCCTTGAACAAACCTAATACACAGATAAAGCAGTACACACAACTGTACATTAATTAAGTCGGTTTGGTGGTTTTCTTCTTCGAAGGTTATGTAATACAGATAGGATGACCTCTTGTCCCTTATTGTCACACACTATCCTGTCATTGAAGAAGTTTTCCCTGGGTAGGTGGTCGAGCAAATACATTGACGAATCTATCCTCTGGAAGTAGTCTCGACAGGAACTCTGGGCTCTTCAATAGGTCGACTTTCCATTGGCAAGTTATTCTCCAAAGTTGTTCAGCTCACCATTCTGTAACCAAAGTACTTTCAGAGATTATCGTGGTGAATGACCTTTGGCTTGAACTGTCTGTCCTTCTGGATTCTCTAAACTACACCCTTGATTCTTTGTAGTACAAGATATGGCTCTTTCCAACACATTTGCTTGAAGTTGAAGATTCTCCTTTCTTGCAGCAGGGATTGTACAGCAATACAATATCACATCGATGGAATCCACTCATAAACATCATAGAACCTTTTCATGTTATTACTAGATGATATAAGGCTTTCTCGGTAAAATCATCTATGACATCAATGGTATCCCTAAGCCTCTCTCTATTTCTGTGCAATACTCTGCTGAGTGGCTATTTTCCAGGTGTGAGTAAAGAAGGTCCAATGGCATTTTAAGTTCCCTTTCAAATATCGGTGATGGTGTGTTGCCTATAGCTTCATGTACTGCCTTTTGATAACTCATAAGTAGTATTGTAGAAGATCTTAATTCCACGTTTTCTTATGTTCATCCACATAAATGGCTAAATGATTTATAGGTGTAAGGTTTTGTCTCTCCACCACACCATCAGATGGTGGATGAAGGGCTGTTGTCTTGGTCTTTTTTATTTCAAAAGTATGATACATTTTTGCGAACAAGACTGATTCAAAGTTCCATCCTTGATCCCAGTGAAGTTGCATAGGCACACCAAACTTTGAAACGAGTTCATTGACAAGTTTTTGAAATAGATGTAAAAATATAAAGTATTCATCCTGGTAGAGTACGCTACCTGGTTATAGCTTCTTGGAAAGATAAAAATAAGAGAGACGAGAGTTGTCCATTGGGTATAGACAACAGTAAAAAAATATCATAGAACTGTGCTACCTCTTTTAGCTGATACCCATATCACGCTGGATAAAGTTGAGGGTTTCTGTGTTAGCTAAAGTGGAAGACAGCACATTTTCAAACCAGTGACTGTCCATGCCATGTGAACAGTGCTTTAGGCTCTTTACAAGGTATGTGGCAAGGCTAGAGTCTACAACTACTTCACCTGTGGAGGAACACACCAGTGGATTGAACACAATGAACAGTGTATTGAATCGGATCAGTCATGTCGTAACGAATGACATAGTATGGGAGACTTGCAATCCAAACGGTCACTGTGTAATGAAGAAACTGGTTCTACAACAAAAGAAAAGAAAGAAACAGAAATGGTGATACGTGGAAAACTAAAGGAAACAATGATGTCTGTGGATCTTGAAGAAGTGACAAGTAAATATATACGCATGAAACAGGAGGAAGAGATGGGACAGAATCTGAATAAGTACAAATCCTATATTGACCAGGAAATGCTAACAATCTTGCACAAGATGGATGCTCCCACTGACATATTTGACTATTTGTATCTCGGCTCTGAATGGAATGCCTCAAGTCTAGAGGTGCTCAAGAACAAAGGAGTTGATTACATACTCAATGTCACTAGAAAGATTGACAATTTATTTCCTAAATATTTTGTTTATTTCAACATAAAAGTTTATAACAAAGAGAACAGGGACATGCTGCCATATTGGAACAAAGACTTCAGATACATCATGAAAGCCAAAAATTAGGGATCAAAAGTTTGGTTCATTGTAAGATGAGGATCAGTCGATCAACATCTTTTGTGATAGACTAT
Organism: Limulus polyphemus; assembly: GCF_000517525.1. Taxonomy (NCBI): domain Eukaryota; kingdom Metazoa; phylum Arthropoda; class Merostomata; order Xiphosura; family Limulidae; genus Limulus; species Limulus polyphemus. Next base: position 619,200 of record NW_013665891.1, read on the forward strand.
GCAATGAAAGCTTATTATTGGAACTTTAAACATACTATTAAGTTTTAGAAGAATAAGAGGAATTGTATAAAACCTAATTCTGGTTTTATGAAACAAGTGAGATCTACGAAAGAACACTTGAGGCAATCAAACAAAGACACAGCACTTTGTGGCGGTCAAAATCTGAAACTAGCCTCCAGAAAAAGTGAAACATCCTGGTAATAAGAACAATTGTGATGTTGCTTATACAGGAAAGCAAATACTTTCACTATTAACAATTCCTGGGATGACTTCTCGCCCCAAATCCTGGTCACTAGATAATTTTATTGCTGATTTATTCATGCCAGTTGATGCAGAGAAACAAGAGGATGGATGTAAAAGCAATAGAATGAGACTGGATATTGATCCTTTGTGGTGTGATGGAGATCTTCTCAAAGTTCCACCAACTTGCTTACCTAAAGGTTACATAACGTAGATAAAGCTGGTCCGTTTAAATTGGCAGCAAGATAAATAGCTACTTTACCTGTTAACTGAACTTGATATGCCTCCCATGGTGCCTTTCCATTTTAATCCACTGTGTGTGTGTGTGTGTGTGTTTTCAATTGGTGATATTGTTGAACTGGCCAGCTAAATTATGGAATTTGATTTGGCATTTTCATGGCCTAAATAGTCCAGGAAAAACTAGCAGTCGTATATAGCACAGCAATAGTGGTAACAGGTATAGACCAAATAGGTTATTCTATTCCATATTTAATATAATGGTGTTTAGATTGAAATTATTGGATGAATCAGAAAGGGGTATGGCTAGTTTGATCTTTACATTCACCAATTCATTTTCAAAATTTTATTCTGTCATTGATGTTCTATTCTACATTATTAATCTTACTTTAATAATCTTTCTCAACTTCAAAGATGTCTTTCATTACCTCTCCAATTTCATCATTAGAGCCTTTCTTAACTCCTTCAATCTTGTCGTTATTAATCCACCTGTACATCCCAAATAGCTTCATCGTTCTTGTTTTCAGTCAGATCTATGTTTGTTTTTAATTATTCTTTAAATATTACATTTCTTTACTTTAACTCTTCTCTTAAATTCTGATTTTTAAATTCTTGAACTTCTTTCAATTTCCTATATATATATATATTATTGGCCTCTTAATTCTCTGTCGATTTCTTCTTGACCTTCTTTTCATTTTCTGTCCTTTTCTTCTTTTTTTCGTTAAATTTTCTGTCTTTTTTTTTAACCTACTTTTAACTGTTTCGTCATCTATAACAAAGTTTTAATCTTGTTTCGTGATTATGCTGTCATCTTGAAATTTTAGTGAAAATTATATTTTATTTTCACCAAAATAATTTCAATTCTCACATCATTATTATTTCACTAGGTGGGATCTTTTGAATTATTTGGTAAAACTAAGTCGAAGTCCAGTCTGTGTAGCGATATACACTTAATTTATTTCTTCCAGAAGTTACTAACGTTTGTCACAGGCTACATTTACTTTCAGACATACTTTCAGATACAAAGGTTCAAATAACTTTTAACAGTACTACCGAAAGTTGACATATGTTTAACTCATAAATACAAAACTTACTTGCAGAATTTCAATCAAAGATTCACTAACCCTCACTGTTAAACTCTAACTAAATCACAGATGCAAGACTTACTGTATAATTGGCAATGAATTAACTCAATAGCTCATTAATTACTCGCTCTCATTTTCTACTCGCTAAACGTAATTTATGGATCATTTCGCCACGCGTCTTCTAGCAAAGAAAAATCTAAATTAAAATATTAAAAATACAGCTTACAACAAATTTATTATAACAAGCGTAATTATATACAGCTTTACTATAATATGGGTCGTCTAGTAAAATATTGGATCATAATTAGCGTGTTGCACTTAGATATGAAAGTACACCTGAACATCAAACACGCTTATTTTGATTCCCTGTTTCCCCAGATGACGCTTATTAAGATAAACCTGAAAAAGATACTCACCACGTTGTTACTGTAAACACCAGTTGTAATTGCGTTACTTTGGTTTAAAATACAGCTCAAAATTTTACACTTTCACTTTATGAGCAAGTATGTAGTTCTTCTAGCATGAAAAACGTTTTCATTACTTAAGTTTATTCAGAAACTTCTCTGACAAACAAAGTTGTTACATAACTTGGGTATTACGCACTTCAGTCGTTTTTGCTCAAACTTAATGTTTAAATTGCATCTTAATATTTTTATAAACACCTAACTGATTTTTACTCAAAGTTCAGGTCTTCCTTTTTCGCACGCGCACGAAGTAATCCAATACTATTGTATTGTTGATTTTGTTTTTATAGATTAGCTGTAAATGAAGATAAGAATAGTTACAAGGAAAGGGTAAAAACTGATGATGCTTTTGTGCTTGGAAATCAGGAATTACATATGATAGTTTAACATTTCATAAATGTTTGTTTGTCAATTAAGGGATAACTTTATAGAACCACGACCAGGCATTTTCAGATTGAGCCTAAGTTCACTCAAATGTTTGTCTCCTCTTACAAAAACTCCTTCTTTCACTTTACTCTGATTAATTCTAGTCATAGTTTGTTTGTTTTAAGTTATGCACAAACATACACAATGGGCTATCTGTGCTCTGCCCACCACAGGTATCGAAACCCGGTCTCTAGCGTTGTAAGTCCGTAGACGTATCGCTGTGCCACTGGGGGCTCTAGTCATAGACGTATTGGGGTAAGATCTGAAGGCACTAAATTTACATTGCACAATGAGATGTAATTGTAAATTAGCATATTCGAGTCACGTTGCTCGCCAAGTACTTTAATTCAGATGATCTGTAGGCTCTTGAATATAAATTAACAGGTCTAAATATTGTTTTTAAGGTATGTTAAAACTAACTTTTGTGTACGTTACAATTTCAATAATAATCCTCTCCAGGTGTTGAAAAGAAATGTTTATTTTAAATCAAGAAAATATAATCATTTTCGTCAGATGATACTTCAGAGCTATTTATTTTCTTTGGAAACAAAAGATGAAGTATCTAAGCATTTTGTGTGATGTCACATATATAGAGCTTAGTATCAAAATAAAAGATATGCATAATATTCTTGGGGTTAAAAGTCATTGCTCTGGAGAGGCAACAGTGCTGGATCTACACCACTAGTGAGTGCAATATAGGTTTTGAAAGATGAAATAAACTCTTACAGTTACAATTAACCAAGGCTTGAGTTGTGTAAAGTTATCAAGTGGAGCTCAGTTTCACAGCCCCTATGAAGCGGGGTATCCGGGGACAGTCAGAGCCTCTTATTTAGATTATTTGATGACGTTAAAATGTATGTTAAAACAGAAGAGTAACTCAAATGTAGAAAAATGAAATGTCGTAAAGTCATAAACTATATGAATTTGTAAGATTATGATAACTTATCTTTAAATTTACGTATGCCCTTGGAAATTGTACAACAGGAACGTTTTCAAAGACATTTCTAACAACAGGAGCGTTTTCACAACCATTTCTTACAACAGGAACGGCGCTCAGGATCGCTCTCCCTCAACTCAAGCCCTGCAATTAATTAGATAATCATTCACTTTTGTGCTAAAAGTAGGTGGTATAACTGTATCATGAACTACTTCTGGTGCCTTGCGAGACAATCTTTCATCTAGGTTCCTATAGGTTTCTTATGCAATTGGCCTCCAATATTGTTTTGAAATGCTGAGGCAGCAGCTAATAAGTGAAGAATTGAGGCCTAACATTTTCAATTAACACTTATATTTGGCTCTAAGGATATGTTATCTTTCTCAAAATAGCGTACACATTTATTAAAAAAGGGAACAAAACCTGTTTCTGTTAAAATAATTATATCAGCATTTAAAGTAAATATATTTAGTCAGATATTTCTTCCCATTTTCATGTAGCACCCCTTTGCGTTTTTAGGCTTATTGATTGTATTGCTTTTGTTTTTTTACAATGAACACAATATGGCTATCCTTGAAGGTAAGAATAATTACAAGCAAGGGAAAGCATTCATTTAACCCTTTAACTACCAGTAGAGTTCACAGACCCCCATCGACTTTTTTTTTACACATTATTTAAGTTACTTACGCATCACATTGCTTGTAAGTCCATTACTTTGTCTATTGCAGAAACCTTTATAACATATAGCCACACAGAGCAATAGCAAAATTTGACAAAAAATATTGCGATTATTCACTCTAATTACTCCTGGAGTTTTAGAACTATAAGCCGTCCTGCAAGCCGGAACGGGGTTGCAATATTACATTCTAAAGAAAGAGAAATCACGAATACTCAAAAAATATACAATGAATTACTACTGAAAAAAATATCGTGGTGGAATCAAAATAGATCTAGGAAATGGAGATTTGCCATTGGTTATATATATTAGCACTAACACAATGTAGAAAGTAAGGACCTTCCTTCTGTGTTCTGATTTTTGTAGATTTTTATAAAGAATTTGAAACTGTTCACGAACGTCAAACATTTAAGATAAGAGAAGCATATGAAGTATCAAGTAAGATAATAAGAGCTATATCAGTCACGGAAGTCGGCAAAGTCGAAGTCTGTAAAAGTTTCGGCGGAATATCTTTTACTTTGATTTGATAGTAAAAACCATGCTTGAAATTTTCAAAGTCAGCTGCCATTCTCACAATCTAATTCAGAACAATAATAAATGAATTAATAAATTATTAATTTGAATTAGGTTTTGAAAACTGCAAGTATGGTTTTGCTATCAAATCAAAGTAAAAGGTATCATGCAAAAACTTTTACAGACCTTGAGTTTGCCGATGATATAGGACTTTGTTGTGATTCATAGATGAAGGACAATAGCTAATGAACAAGGTGGAAATAAAAGTTGCACATGTCAGCCTTCATTTAAATACCCACAAAACAAAATGTAATATCAGCAATATGGAGTGTACTGATAGAGATTTGAAAACATTACAACATTAATGGGATGACTGAAGAGATTGGTTTTATGGAACTAGGATCAAGGATAAGAACTACAGGAAAGATGTTAAAACGGGATAAGTCAGTCTTGGATAACTGTAACAAAACGCAAAGGATTTGAAAATGTAGAGAACTTGTAAAGAAAGGGAATACCGAAATGTTTAAAAGTACAGTTGAATCGATTTTGATGTATTGAGCAGAGAATTGGACATTGGCCAAGAAACTAGAAAATAAACTTAATTTCATCTACTTTAAATGCTAAGTAAATGATAATATATTTCTAATTAACATCCTTATGGCAAAGTGTCTAAACTTTCTACTAAAATAAAGATACTAGAGTTAGCAGGACCTTCAGGCTTAATCAAGAACCTCTATTGGAGTTACTTTTCTTCGAACCAAAAGTAGAGAAATCGACCAAAAATTAATTATGTTACATCACTGGACTGAACTACCAAGGTGTATGCTAAACATAAAGGTGTGGAAGAGACTTATGGATTCTCAGGCTGAAGTTGACTGATGATGGAGATAATTACTGTGTATCTTACACATAAAACAACTGATTTCATTCGTTTTGGTTTGATTATTTCTTTTCACTGAATGCTGTAGTAGGCAAAAACATACAATTTCTCAACATGATGAAATATATGGACCCCACTGGTTGCAAATGGTATCAATACAAGTCAGTAATTTGGTTAAATTCTTCTGATATACTTGACCATTAAGAGATGCCAACACGTTTCAAATAGGTTTCATACACGATGCTCAGAATGTAACACCGCTACCATAATCATTCACAGCTGTTAAAACTCAGCCATGATCGGATTGTTCACGTATCTCTTCCCATATTTATCCAATCATGATTTTCGAAGTAAGCAAAATGGGTCTTTTCTTCCCCAAAATTCGCAGTTAGTCTTTAAAATGTCAGTGATGACGGGCTTTGCTGGGTTATGATTGCATAATTCTGTTTTTCAAGAATAAAACCCTGAAGGAATTAATATTCAAATTGTGCCAGTAGTGGAGTACAACTAATTACTCACATTCACAGAAACTACGCTGTACAAAATTCATACATAGAACTTGTTCATATGTGGCCACAATGGATGCAATAGAGTGAATATGAGTTTGTTATAAATGTAATTTATTTTACTTTTTCCAATCCTAATGGCCAACTGTAATGAGTTGATTAATCAGAGGTTGTACTGCTAAGTTCATAAACCCATAAAATGGTTTATACAGTGAACAAGCATATTAGTTTTCGAGTCTTCAACAGCATGTAATCCTTCCTTTCTCAAAATCATGCAATTCAAGACATTTTGCAACACCTTAGTATACTAGAAATCTGCCTATCTGGCATATCTCTATTGTGTTTAATACGATAAACCCGCCTTTCTATAACATAGACTAGATTAACTTCTGTATATGTGAGTAAATTTATCCATAGTTATGCTTCCAATATAGTGAAAGGAAAGAAATAAGGAACCTGTAATTTAACATCTGCTACAGTAGCTGGAATAAACGCGTATGATGGATGGAGAAAGTATTAGG
>NW_013665891.1:626219-627250 GCF_000517525.1 Limulus polyphemus
ATAAGTTGTTCGGGTGTTTTCATCTAAAAAAAGGGACATAATTTCTTGACGACCTAACATTTGCCACATTGTATGTTAGAAGTTTAGTTGCGTGGGGTGAGGGAAAGTAAACAATCTTTCCTATAAGTCCTTCATAATATTATATGGAATATTTGCCTCGTAAGAATGTGTAAACGGACTACAGACCTCCGAGGTCTGTTTCTTTCTCAGTACTCTTGGAAATTGGGTTGTTTGTTTAAAAAAAATTACTTAAGATAAAGGTGAAGAAGGCTGAATGAAAGTTGATTTCCTCGTTAAAATGTTTAGGTAGCCAGCGCATATTTTTACTTCTTGTATTTTGAATGGCCACTTTGTTATTTATTGTAAAAAATCTTAAGATTATCTTTCTACATATCTCTGATTCTGAGATTTCTTACACCAAGTTAAAGTTGCTTTATTTACAAAATCTGTAATCGACTTTGTTTGATCAGAAATGTGTTATATTATCACATAACGTTGTGATTCGTTAAATTGCAAGTCTTTTGTAATGCTGAGTTAGTCTTATTACGGCCTCCCAGTGGCACAGCGGTATGTCTGCGGATTGTGTAGCTTTGAGCTTAATTACAAACAAACAATAGTCTCATTACGAGTACCAACCTGACTAAAACTTGTCTATCCAGAATCATTCATTCAGTCCGTTTGCGGTTTAATTACTTGTGTTCTGAGAGTTTAATTACCTGGTCAGAATACCACATCTTTGCACACTGAATATTTTGCCAAATACTCTGATTGGACCATGTAACATACTGATTGGACCATGTAACATACTGATTGGACCATGTAACATACTGATTGGACCATGTAACATACTGACTGGACCATGTAACATACTCAAAGTATTCGATGACGAGGAACCCACTTTGAGACTAATAATGGCTGGAGACGGCTTGAATAGGTAAGTAGAAGTAAAACTTAACTATAATAACAAGTAAATAGTACAACGTTACGTACAAGTTTAGTCTATCATCAGGTACATTACTTCTACTTACCTA
>NW_013665891.1:627271-641602 GCF_000517525.1 Limulus polyphemus
GGAGGACGGTCTTAGGAAGTAGGGTAAGTAGAAAAGTAAAACTTTCATATAACTAGTAAATAGTACTAACGTTTCGACGAAGGTTTTGTCATCATCAGGTACATTCTTCATTACCCATTCAAGCCGTCTCCAGCCATTATTATATTCAAAGTATTTTTGGTAGAGTAGTGTATTTTGGACTATGTTTTATTATATTTATTTATTTATTCATTAATAATCAATGGTGTTTTACATTTCTCATAAGAGATTAACGCAAACTTCAAGTTGTGCTTTTACTCATTAATACGCTATTGTAAACAGTATTTGTTGATCAACAGATTTTTTTTATATAATAATGAGAGTTAATCTATACATTTTCAGCCCTCTTGTGTGGATACTCTATCACTAGGTATCTGTTAACTCGTACAAAAAAACATATTCCTGGAAAATTTAGACTTTATCAAGCATTGCACGACACGTTTCAACAAAATGGAATATCGCGAATGAGAACTTTGGTAGTTAGCTCAGTTGAAGAAGAAGAGCAATTCAAAATTCGTGAGTTTGTTTAATTGCAAATCCGAAGTCTATGTTAAACCAACAGAACTCAGCGACACCGCTTCAACACAAATTATAATTCTCATACCATTTAATCATTTATTGATTCATCATTATTACCTTGATACCACTTAATTTAACTAGGCTTCCTCTTCGATAAGAAAAAAAAGTTTATTTAATAGTATATGATTTTAGTTGGAAGTAGAATGTTTTCTTACTGCAACATATTTCTGTTTCATATTTTGCTTAGTTTTATATAGCAACCTGGCCCAGCAGAAAAAGTGCATTTTATTTACGAAAGATACGAAAAACAGGTAAAATAAACGTTTTTTTTTAAAGGAATGATTGAATACATCATAAATATCATTCCGTTGAAGAATATATTGCTTCATGAAATGTATTACAAATCAGTGAATTACAGATTAGGTTTATTATGTATGTTCTGTAAATATATATATATCCGTCCTCTTATGTCAAATGCACTGTATTTTTTCCATCAAAATAAATACTAGTAGACTCATCTATTCAGGCGGGGTTTAACGACTCCTTTGCGTTTCTCTTCTTTCGATATATGTATGATAAACAACAAAGATTTACTGAGAGCGAAATGAACATTAAATTAAGAAAAATATAAGCTCTCATTTTAGAAAGATTTTTATCTACTTTACATAAAAAACAAAAACAATAATGTTTATAACTAATATTTTAATAGCTTAATTTTAATCACGGTTGTCCCCCGATGGGTCAACGGAAATTTTACAGACTAACAAAGCTAAAATCCGGCGTTCGATTCCCCGCGGTGGACAAAGTGTAAGTATACCATCATGTACCTTCTCACTAAGAAAACAAAAACAAAGAAATTAATCACTGTTTCGTTTTTCATTTTTAACAGTTGCAGTAGGAAGAAGCAGAAGCACACCGGGGTTGGTCGAATCTCGGGGCAAAGTGCCAATAGAAGAAATGCAGGTGGCGCCACGAGATCCTTCCGCGTCTGCTGCATATCTTCTAACGGATGATGATCATCAGAAGACGACCACAATACCTCTTTCTCAAAGTGGCGTCCGAGCAACAACTAGAGCCAGTAGTAGTAAAAGCAGCAGTACAGAAACAGATATCAGGCCTCATAAGACGTTGGAGCCAATACTTCCAATTATTCACACCCCTCAGTCTCCGAAACCGACGCCCACTCGTTCTTTCTTTACCAACGTTTCTAAGGAACGGAAAAAGGGCCTTGGAGGAGTGTCTTCAGCAAATCTCCTTTCTCTTCGCCCTTCTTCACCCTACTTCGTCCATTCCCCAGCTTCTAACACGTTAGATGTGTCTCCTATTACAGACTACTCAGCATTAAGCCCGGCCAGTCTAGACCAAGTATTTTTCGGTGGTCCTACATCCCACTCGAGCCACCTTTCTGTTCCATCACCGATGCTGAGAGGTAGTGGCAGTGTAAGCCCCATCAGTGTCAATACTTCTCGTGAAAACCACCAGGAAGCGTTAGTAGCTGAAATCAAACGTCTTCGAGAGCGCCTTGTGACACTAGAAACTGAGAATGCTTCCCTGAATATGAAACTGAGTCAGCAGCAATGGCAAGTAGAAAACAGGCTTGCCGAAATAGAGCTACAAATTTGTGGCACTGGACGAGGCGCTAGTAGCGCTAGCAATGGGAGTGAAGATGACAGCGAAAGAAATCGAGAATCTGTTATATAAATATCGTGATAATGTATTTCATACGTTGCCTACACTGTTAATATATCTTTAATATCTAAAACCATGAAGTATCTGTTCGGTGTGTAATTAATTACAATGATCTACAAGAAAAAAATGCATATTTTTACCAATGGGTTAGCCACAAAGATGCTGCATTGCAAGGAACTATTCGGAGTTAAGTTGAGTTAAGCCTACTTCACTCTCTAATATGTGTAGCATTTTCGTATATTATCGTACAGCTTTCGTAATTTTTCCAGTAATAACATATTTGATATTCTAGTGCTTGCATTTTACTTTTTTAAAATAAAAATAACGGCTTGTCCAATACTAAAATGTATGCCAGCAGAAAATCATAAGCCAAGTCTTATTTCCAAAACATCAGTCGTTTAGACAATCCTTTACATCTACAATTCAAATGTAATAACATTTGTAGGATAAGAAGGGTTGTTCAAATACTGAGTTAATGTGTGTGTGTTATTTTTAAACCATTGTATAGGTTTCAATTATATTTTATTCATATTATGCATTACTTATGTATCATAAATTTTACTCTATTAAACCGAAACCAAAATCCCATTATAGGTATAACTGTGGAAGATGCGTGATGTAAACGTGCATGCACCATCTATAAACATGGATTATACTATGTTGTATCTATTATAATCGTTAAGTCATTCAAAAACACTACAAACTCAGGAATAATTATCATATATATTTAAGGTTTGGGGTTTTTCATAATCAAGATAAATCAGCAAATCTTTGCTAGCAGAGAGTTCTAAGGTATGAAAAACAAAAGTTTATATTTCTGATATCAATACGGCATGTTTTATTATATGTCCAAAAAGCTCGAAATTTAAATGAAGAAATTAACAAAAGATTTAGGTCTCTGTAAGTTCAAAGCTGTAGAACTAATATCAAAGTGTGTTATTTGATTTACCCAGCAAGTAAAATCTATCATTCCTTTTGTACTTTTGTATTCATTGCGTATTTCATTCTCAATTTTCACCATGCAAAATTGTGATATAACATTAATGCTAATTTTGGATAATAGTTTTAACCGATTGTATAACATACGGCGTAATTAAGCGCCATCTTTATGAGATCCGATTATACTGTCTAAAGCAATTTGCCTAACATATACTAACATATTCACGTGAACACTGACTGAAACTGAAAGCTGATTTTTTTGTGTTTGTGTGATGATTCCGATTTCGAATTACTTCATAACTTTCCTACCTCTTATACTAAGATTAAAAAAAATCTAATTTTAACCTTGCAAAATTTGTTTTGTGTGTGTTTATTTTCCCCAAATACTCCTTAATAGAATATTTGTTTTTGTTCTTGTTTTAGTGCAGCTTTGAACATACGCTATGTTTAAACACAAAAAAGTTGTCCTAAAAACTTATAAGTGAAACTATATAATAAAATGTAATAATATGCCAACCATACTACATCTGCAATATACAGTGCCGATGAAACCTTTCATACATTACCAGGGCTTGAAACCTAGTAGTGGTCTAGGTGTTTTTTATATCATGTTTCATGAACCATAACTGTTATGATGTGAACTACGTTAAGTAAATTAATTGTAATTTTTATTAAGTTGCTCACAGTTCAAAATCAGGTATAATTATTATTTACACTTTAACGATATTATCAATCTGAAACATTACTTTACACTTGTAACAGTTAGGCTTCCAGTGCAACTTCGGCCTTGGAAGCATAAAAGTTAGTCTTAACTGCTGGTAAAATAATTGTGTATTATTTCATACCTAAATTCTCACTGGTTTATATTTTGTCACAATCAGGTAAAATAGTCTCACGATTATCACGTTTCCAGTTGAAGAAAAGCAAATTTAGACTTTTTTAATTGAATTTTTTGTTGCTTTTTTAATGAAACTCAAGGCTAATTCATATAGCGTGAAACTAAACCAACATGTCATAAAAACGCGACAAAAAACTCAATATACAATGCTCTACATGTTTTTTAATTTGAAAGCACTCCTAGTACTACTATGTATCGAACAGTCTAAGACTAATTTAAAAAAAAATAGGCAAACTTTATAAAACCATGAAATATTTTATAACCAATCATAAAGAAATACCCTACAGTGTAATTTATTCTGGCTCAAGAATAAAAAATAACCCATATTTTATTTGTCTTTGATAAACAATTCTAAATCCATGGTTAATAGTAGACAAACTTATGATTACAAATTGGATTAAGAAAAAACAGGAGTGAATAATATAATCATTATTGCATTTAGTTGTAACATTTAATTCAATTCTTTAGTGTATACAAAAAATATGTTTACAGAAATGAAAATGAACAACAATATTATGCCTGTAGGTGCTTTCAAAGTGTTTTTGTTTGCTCATCCTACTGCTGACTATCGTTATGCTTCGACCTTCCCTACTGAATCGCAGGTTAAATCGTTCGTATTTCAATTGAAATATAACCATAAAAATGTGATAGCAAAAGCATAAAAGGTTGGCAATTGCTTAATTAATGATGTTGCGAATGTGGCCTTATTGATATATACTGGATTTGCTCCCAGCGAGTAGACCTTAGTACTAACTAGCATGGAGACTTGAGGATGCTGTATTTCATTTAAAAATTTATAAATTAACAAACGAAAACTTGTCTCGAAATGGTACGACCAAAACCACTGTCTTTGGGAGTTCCCGGATTGAACTTATTTTTAATATTCAACAAACTGTAGTGCAAAGACACCCCTTGGCTCCTGAAGAACGTGTTAAAAGTATTTAAAAATGACGAACAATATAAAATCAAATAATCAATAACAGCGGAAAAAGTTATATTAATCTAGTCGTTCACTGAGATCACACGTGTAACTAAGAACTCAAAATATTCGAATTTTTGATTAACCAGTCGGACGCCTAAGTTCTAAATGGAGACATGTGGTTGGTGTTAACGATTAGATTATATTACAGCTAGTGCCAGTTACACGATAAACAAACATTATATTCTCCTAAACGATAAAGGCAAGTCTAATCAAGGTCAGGGAGTCATTCCACCCAACTGTGTAGAAGTCAAAATCATTATAATGGTGTCAGACCTATGAAATCATTTGAACCCCTTCAGCGACTACTATCGAAAAATCGATAATGCGCATTCCCCGTCACTATACGGCTTGCGCTAAGTTCACAGGGTTGCCTATCAACTCAAGTCATTTTTTACCACCCCACTCCTACACACGAATCGTTGCACATAAGGTGGCTGATAAGTCTTTGTAAAGTTGATATATATATAAAGTTTTGTTACATACACAGAAAAAAAAGTGTCACAAGTTCTTCATAAGTGGTGTATTAAAGTCAATTTTCAATTCAATGCAAACACAGCTGCAGTTGATATAGTAATTATATCCCACACATATTAGAAACGGAATTGAATACCAGTAAACATTAAGGTTCAACATTTCCACAATTTTGTTCTTGTATGACTGCTGGATAAAGCTGCAGTATCTTGTTAAAACTGTGTAAAAGAGTTTCCATTTCACGTTCGTAAGAAGTACATGCGCTCTTTGCATCTACCCCTGAACGAACTTTGCAGTTCTATATATGCTTACTTTTTAATAGTCTCGAGCTGTAAATTGGCAAAGTCGAAGGAACAGTCCTAATAGACTATACATTTCTTTAATCTTTTACATTACAAGATTTAATATTTATGTTAGCAGATATGTGTACAAAAGATAGATGGTACAGAAATAGATATACTTGCCTAGGTTGGTCTATATGTAACTACCGTGATCAAAACTGAAATTTAAAGACATGCTTTCAGGACTGTTGCCAGTACGTTTTCACACAAGATACAAACAAATCGTGTAAAAACTACCTTATTACAACCGTAAAAATTATAAAAAAGTGTCCAATATTTAAAAACATACTTGAATAAAACAGTCCTATAATCAATGGAACATTAATACAGGGAGTATCTCTTAGAAGTTGCACGCCATCTATCTTACGAAAACGGAATGTTTCTGCTACCAACTTGAAGGATAGTTAGCGATAAAACTTGTATTCTTTCTTTACCTCGATTTAATTTTACCAAGAAAAGTGTAACTAATCTTTAAGTGCCTACTCCTGTTTACCTACTGCGAATGACATTAAAATAATTTTAGAACTTTATCAGAATAAGAACCAATTCAAATTGAAAGTAAAATATATCGCTTGTGTTAGACAATAATCACAGTTCTACGTTTGCATTAATATGTAAATTATCACCATTCTGATGTCAATATATAGATCTCCGATATAGGTATTTTCAGGTGTTTGATAGATAGATTGACAAGCTTTCGTTAAACTTGAAATTTCAGCTCTGTGCTACGTAAAGCTAAAATTATGTGGGAAATTACTAGTATATGAGTGAATAAATAGGATTCTATTGTAAAAACCTTAGTCTACAAAGTTTCTATATAGTTCTACTCGTACTTCAGGAAGATAAAACGTTCCCTAACTTTCCTTTTCAGATTGATTCATACACTTGTTTATAAAGATTATGAAACACATCTCGTCTCTTCTATTACGTAAAAGTGTTTACGTTTTTATTACAAAGTTTAGAAACACTTATATGAAGTACTTTACGATCTAAGCTACTTACTTTTTTTTTTATACAGTACTAAGAAACATTCGTGCCTATTGCTACCAGTACATATTTGGAGTATAATTAAAATGGATCTGGTTTGTTTTGAATTTAGCACTCAACTACACGATGGCTATCTGCGCTAGCCGTTCCTAATTTAGCAGTGAAAGACTAGAGTGAAGGTAGCTAGTTATTACCAGCCACCGCCAACTCTTGGTCTACTCTTTTACCAACAAGAATAGTGGAATTGACCGTCAAATTATAACGCCCCCACTGAAAGGGCGAGCATGTTTGGTGGGGATTCGAACCCACGACCCTCTGATTGCGAGCGGACAGCCCTAACCACCTGGCCATGTCAACCCTATTTTATATAGACTGGTAGCAATACGTACGAATGTTTCTCAATACTGTACAAAAGATTAACTGTAAAGAACACACAAAACTAACCGCAGACACGAATCATCCCCACTGCACTATGTGACAGGCATTAATTAAACAAGACTTCAGACCACCATTTAGCGGAATTATCTTTAAAGAAAAGAAAAAATATATACCGCACAGAAGGATTGGGCTTTCTGTATATTTAACAAACTACGTACTAACAATAAGTTGTTTGGTATCTAACATCTTGTACAATAGTAAGAATGATTAAACAGAAAAGTAAAACTTCTAATAAATCTTAAACCTTTCCTATTAAGTAGCCCAACAATGATTTAAAATAAGTATTTAAAGTACTTGAATCTGTGCGTCGGTAATGACGGAGCTTATCGTTTAATATCACAACTCATCAAGCTGGCTGAAACATTATTTACATAAGTCGTTTAAGAGAAAATCTGAGGTGTTATTATCTTTCTCAGAGCGATGCAAGTGCATTTCTCAAAACGTGTTTGGCTTAGAATGGACCACACGGTATCTGGTAAGGTAGGACGGACTAAATAACCATTTATCTTTTTAAAGAAAATACATAAAGTGGGTATATCAACTCTTAGTTAGTTTGTTTGTAATTAAGCACAAAGCTACACAATGGGCTATCTGTGCTCTGCCCACCACGGGTATCGAAACCCGAATACTAGCGTTGTAAGTCCGCAGACATACCGCTGTGCCACTGGGGGGCATCAACCCTTAGTACAGTGCATGATTATGGAACATCACGCATTTCAACTTTTTTTTTTTTTTACTAACGACTTGCTACAGCGATTTACGTCAAAGTTAAGAAGTCAGATCCATAGCTTGCAAACGTAAAATCAGTAACTTTTTCATATAATTCAAGAACAAGACCGTTGTTAACCCTGTTAAACTTTCTAGTATTTATCAGGCTGTACCAAGTTTTTAACAAAATCTTTGACACTTTAATAATTGGCCAGTATGTAAGCTATCGTTTCTCCTTTAGATGTTGTAAGATATCAGCTAAATATTCTATGCCTTACGGTGAACATCACAAGCACGATATTAATACGGAACTTTGAAATAAACAGAACACCCCGTAAAATCGCAGTAAATAGTGTTTTCATTATTGTGTTTTACATTGTCAAAATAAACTTCTACTACGCGGTTTCACAATAACATAGTTCTGCGATTTTTGGCAGCGCCGGCTTTAATTATTTTACTGTCGTGGGCATATAGATGTCTACCTGATAAGCACTACCATGGACACATAATATATAGCCTTTGTTTTAGCCTTAAACAGAGATATGACCCAGGAGGAAAGAATATTGCTCTTCAAGCTTCCCAAAGTTTACCAGATTCAAGATTTAAATACGTAATGAAATATTAAAATTTCTTTTTTTTGTGAGAATCTAAAAATAAACCTGGCACTGAGAGAGTTCATAATCTATAAAAGTACACGTGAAAGACATGGGAAGGGTATAATTCTAAGAATCCATGAGTAAAAATAAAGGATAATATGTCAATCAATCACATTATAACTGCTATAAAATTATAGTCCACTACTATCCTGACAACTAGCGAGGGTTTTAGGACTTATTCGCCACGAATATTAAGTCACATTGGATGTCTTTTATTTTCAAGTACTAAACATCACATATTTTGTTGCACTTTTGCGGAAAATAAAAGTACGAAATACACTTTAATTTTAAATGTTATTTTTAATTTACAAATCCTCAAGCAGCTGCTGATCTTGTCCAGACCCAAATCCCACACTGAACTTTCGATCAAGATCAGATATATAACACGGGTATGATAACTTTCATTCACTTTTTTTTTGACACCCGAGCTGTGTTTTTATTCCACCGGGTTTCGAGTTGCCACAACAGAAATATTTGTAGCAGCAAATCACGTCTGTTCAGGCATAAAGCCTAAAATTCAATCAAATTTCTTAACGAAAAAAAAATACGAGTAAATCAATGTTCGTTGCAAACAGGATGAGTGTATATTAAGAGTTTTGTGATCTGTATGTGCACACACACACACATTTCACGTATACAATCGATTGATGGAAATGTATAGCGTGACTTAGTTTAAAAAAAAATTCCGAGTATTTTTTTACCACGTTATAATGAAGCTTCCCCTAATATATATGTAAAATTTATTTCAGTTAAAGGTTTCTGGTCTATAGCGCTATCTAGCGGTAATTATACAACCGCATATCATCTATATATATACATATATATTACAAAAACTTGCATAACTGAATGTAAACATTTATACAAATAAGCCTAAAATTCAGTATACTTTCCCTAGTTCTCACGATATTACGTGTATACGCAAAATATATGTAGACAAAAGATTTTTTATTAATTTTTCGAGAAAACCATATACACCAGAACACCGCCAAATGTTGTCAAACAAGAGAACCATGCGTTATATACTAAGCTCTCAAATGGTACTCTGTCGTCATGAAAGTTTGCATTCTTTTAATATTATTGACTAAGTAAAATGAACGTTCTGACCCAAGGAACTGGTGCTATATCGGTTCACACAACACATGGCGAAATATAGTCTGACCGTACTTCCTGTTAAATCTCCAGGCCGCAATGTTTGAATGTTCACCCAACTTGTAAAATTTTCACAACGTATAAAGTTCACACCATTAATGGTTTTTGCTGTGAAAGTAAAGTAAAATATTTAACTACTCAGTTGTGGATTTTATTATTAAAAGAAAAAACCCTATGGACGGCACTAATTGTTTATCAATGTAACATGTAATTAGCAGTAACTTGCATTTAGATTTTTTCCATAAAAATCTTCCAAACTCAGCAGCTGAAATACCAAACCGTGTCTTGAGGAGCGTGGGTGTATTCTAATACTGTAGCTCATAATCTTTGCAACTGTTATAAACTCTGGTCAAACTTTCATATAAATATAAAATAAAATTCATTCTTAAATTCTCAAATACGATTCTAGAGCATCAATACTGAAAACAGAAGACAACTTCATAATGAAAATATAGTTAACTGGGTACAAACGTATGGGTTATTGTTGATATAAGTAAGGTTTAGTTATTGATAGTTAACTGGGTACGGACGTATGGGTTATTGTTGATATAAGTAAGGTTTAGTTATTGATAGTTAACTGGGTACGAACGTATGGGTTATTGTTGATATAAGTAAGGTTTAGTTATTGATAGTTAACTGGGTACGAACGTATGGGTTATTGTTGATATAAGTAAGGTTTAGTTATTGATAGTTAACTGGGTACGAACGTATGGGTTATTGTTGATATAAGTAAGGTTTAGCTATTGTTTACAAATTTCAGTTGTATTCATTAGAATCACGAGATATTCAAGATTATTTCATTCTTAAGCTTAAACCAAGGAATTCAGACGCAACTAATGTACTAAACCATAATATGAAATAACTTAATGTGTGACACGTTAATGAATATAACTTAGTATACCTTAAAAAATTTGGTACCACAAAGATACAAAATAAAGAATGCACATGTGTACAAACTATATAAGCCACTATATAAGTGAAGCTATCTTAAAAGTTTTCGCAATATCTATCCATTTATCAGTTAAATGTACGTTTCTCAGCGATCCTATCCACTATCAGACTTGCACATCATTATATATTTTTTTCATAATGTCCTATTGATTCATAAGTGTAAAACATGAATAGTTTAATCAAATGTACGTTTCTCTGTAACCTGAGCCACTTTTGAGACCTACACAAAATTATTCTAAGTAACTATATCTTTTCATATAATCGTATAATGTATTACAACTACACCTTAAGTCTAGTTAATTATATTTCTAAACTTATAAAAACTGTAACATCAGTCAATTTCATTGTACGTATTTAACCATTTATTAGTTCAATTTACTGATATATATATCCATTAGTAAACTTTATTAATGTGTCAGAAATACATGTCAAAAATTATACTTGATCACTGTGTTTTATTTTAAATTTCTTAAGCCATTCTATCATGCTATTATGTTATATATTTTACTCTACGTCTTACACAAGTGCTTGTTATAATCTGTATAGCTTGCTCATCCTTTCACTAAACTGTTAACCCTAAATATACAAATTCCACCTGGTTCTTACACAAATGTTTCTGAATTATTTACGCACTAAAGTGCTTGTGGGCCAATGTGTCACCCAAAATTACAATTAATCCCACTAATTACTGCTGGGGTACCCTATGTATTTTTACACAGAAAATGAGTAGGTGAGTTTACAAACATTTTTTTTAGTCAATTCTTTAAACTGAATGTTGTGACAAGTAAGAATACAATTATTCAAGGAGACAAGATATGTGGAACACACCAGTATTAAGCAGAACAAAAATAAGTCGGTAATTTGAAGATTGAGTTATATTTCAACAGTTCATTTTTCTCAATCTTTAACCATAGTTAATAAGACCAGTTTACTGATAATACTCACTGTATATACAGGTCAGGCAACCACTTTTCAGAATCTTAACTCATAAATCTAATTTCCTGATTAAATACCCTGACTTATTAAAATTTTCAACTATACTATCAGAACATCAGAAATTGAATTATTACCAAATAAACTTTTAATGCTCTTTATGTAAACCAGCTAACAAAAACTTTTTTTTTTTACATTTTCCAAAGTGAAAAACTTGTAACAGATTTTGTCAGTATTTCTTTTGGTTTACTTCAGATTAAACAACAGTTATCAAGACATTCACAAATTATATTTACACAGAAAACTAATTTTATATAAAAATGTTTATTGTCTGAAAACCATTTAGTTTTCTGGGGTATTGTGGGTCTTCAGCAAATCTCTCTATAAACCACCTATTTGAACTGTAGGTCTAAGAAATTTCTAAGTAAGTAGTGACTACAACAACTATAAGCTCATCTCACTTCAAAAAGGAAATTAGACAAAATGGCTTAACTGTCAAAAATCAAAAATAAGCTATCCTGGTACATTAAACACTAAGGAAAAATAATTCAAGATTTAATGTTTTTGTTAAATACATTAAAGATGAAACAAATTATTTGCAAAATATTTTCTTATTTCATCTTTCAACATTTTGTCTGAAGAAATGAAACTCAAAAGTATAAAAAAATGTTTAACATATACATATATATGTTATTAGGACTAAATCATGTACTGAAAATATAATTAAGCTTTCAGAAAAACAACTGAAAATATATTGAACACTTAAAAAACAAAAACGAAATTCCATAAGTACAATACATTTTCACATTTTCTTTAATATCACAAAATCATCATACAGATTTTTGAAAAGTCTGTGAATATTTCTCGTTTTCAGTGGTTGATGTTGAACTGCTGTTCATTCAGTTCACAAAATTTTTTTCTTATAATTGATCTAAAATATGCATCTCATGCTGGTTGATGTAATAAAATGTGTACTTCCTTCTCCTGTCCATATGGCATACTGTTTTAATGTTGTAAGCTCATTGTTTATTTAGATAAGTAATTCACAAGAAATTTTATAAAAAGTATTTATACATATTTTTGTGCATTTTTATTTTACAACAACTTTCTGATTTTGAAGGATCAACTTTGAACTCAAGACATTCTACAAATTACATAAATGTCCATCTGAATATCACTTATCGCATAGATATTTCTTTACACTTAAATAAAAAGTAAACTTCACCACTGCAATTCTGTGCTTATGTCAGTGTGAAGGAAGTAATGCTTTACTCATTAAGTATTAAAGTAAACCTGTCTTTAGGGTAACAAGGATAACTAGTGTGGATACACACAAACAAAGATTATATTCTTGTAGTGATCTCGTCAAGAGATTACTTGTGCTAGTCTCAATTACCTACAAGTGTCTGTATAAATAATTTAGTTGCCAAACTTAATCTTCAATATTACGAGGAAGACGAATCTCCTGGGTAAAACATTCAGTCTCCCACTGTTTTAAGCAGCTAATTATGATTTATTCAAACCTAAGATTTCTCGCTTTCCTAACTCAATTAGTGACACTTCTATCAGACCGAGAAGCTTGAAGATAATGATGTAACCACATTTCTTTGAAATCTCTATTGTACGAGCACATTTAAGGAGGTTTTCTAGAACATAATTAATAATTAAATTTACAACATGCTACAATAAACATAAACTTTATAAATTCACAATTATTTCATTATACACAAACATAGTATATTTCAGCTTTAAAAAAACCGTAACTACTCTTCATTTTTTAAGCTTCAGCTGTATGAAATTTCAAAATTATTGTTTTGAGAGATTGAGACTTCTTATACACAGAGTAAAAAGACAGCAATGTTTTTTACTTCAAAACAAACTATAAAAAAATAGCAGACAAGCACAAACAGTTGATTACAGGTATTTACTGGTAGCAGGCCCCAAGGATGCACTCTTTACTTTCTTCCCTAACATAGGAGTCACTGGAAGACTGGCTGTGCTAGTTGCCAAAGATGAGTTCCCAAGTTCCTGTAAAAAATAGGCAAAGGACTATTAGATCTTATTGACTACTTGTACTTTATTTGTTAAAACACTACACAATACAAAATCAATGTATACTGTTGACATGCTGTTAATTTAACATGTAACATTATGATTAATGTTAGACACTAAAAAGGTAAGTACAGCTCTCTATTTTCACGTAACTTCACACACACATTTACCAAAAAAACAAAGAATATATAATACTATAAGACATGACAAATTTCATTATGTGCTTTTTGATGAAATTTTCACCCTTAACTCTGTCAGCATGGGCTTGGTACCTGGGACTGACCTTGTAACCATTTTGTGCTGGTTATAGTTTCATGCTGTAACTTTTAAATTATCAAGCAAGTGTTAATAAAATTTGGCAGATTATCAATAAACACTACAATGCTTTCATATGCAAAATATAATTTGTTTTATAAAGTCTTAAGGTTTGTAAAGCAATGTTTTTCTCATGCCTTTTTTTTCTTTTTGCATGTTGCCTATCTATCATGCAAAGTAATTTTCATTTTAAGATTAAAAATAATTTTATGCATCAGATAATTTTCAAATTTCACATGCGAATTCTTTATAATGTCCAGATAGTTATCAAATGTTTCTTAAGAG
>NW_013665891.1:642556-672788 GCF_000517525.1 Limulus polyphemus
TATATATATATTACCTACTCAGCCTTCAAAACGTAAAGAAAAATAAACGTTTATCACTACCAAATATCTTTTATCCTTTGTACAGTCGAAACATTTGTGTTGGAATGTCCGCACTATGTTTTCTCCTTCCTAACCTAGAATACAGTGAAAACACTCAAGAGTGCTATTAAAAATCTCTTTCAAAGTACACATATATTTTGGTTCATGATAACATTTAATTTTTCTGCGTAGTTTTTACTAAAAATGACGTGATTAAAGAATTACTTCAAGTCTGAAGGAGGTGCAGACAAATTCCTTTTGTTAAATTCTATAATTTTCATTAATCATTCAAAAATGGTTTCCCATCACTTTTGATGGGTTTTTATACTAGTATTTTAAAAGATGATTCTTGTCAGTCATACACAATATTTATAAGTCTTTTTTTTTTTTCTTATATGGTTAACAATAATTGTAGAAAGCAGTCACAAGCCAGGAAACAGAAAACTAATTCAAAAAGCTGGTAGGGTAAAAAAAGAACACTTACATTTTGAAAACACAAAATTTTACAAATGTGGCCTAATCAGTAATTAAATTGTATATATTTTAATAAAACAAATCAGTGAATCATCAAACTTAAATACATTAACTCTTATTACCACACAAGCAACCCAGATAACTTCATTATATAATTATTTATTTTTTTTTGTATCAGAATATTTTGAGAAAAGCTTTACAATAGCCACTTCTAACTTTAAACTGATAGATTAGAAGGAAGGCAGCTAGTCAACAGCCACCAACAATTATCAGTCTAGTCTTGTCTGATCAAATAATGGAATTTAACTGTCACTTTTATACTTTACCCATGCCACCAAAGATTTGCAGCAACAGAGCATGCATAAATATTCATAGTTCAAAAATGTTTGCTACTAAGCTATGTCAGCCCATTTGACAATTAAGAGTTTTATAGAACAATATTAACTTTTCACAGTGATACCAGCTTTCCAATATACAAAATCAGACCTCTTATTTGAACTGTAAAACTAGATTAATAATCATTATTTAGAAGTTAAATTACAGAATTTTCCCTGTGATAACGTATTCAAACACATTTATTTAATGCTTTTGTTTCCAAACAAATAGAAACACCACAATCAATCCAGCATGTAATCAAAGTAAACTAGCTTGTAATTGACTACTATACCTGTCTTAACCAATTAATCAATATACAAAAACAAGAATGTTTAACCAAATTTAATCTGTCCTTAATATAATTAAATGTTTTTACCCATATAATCAGACTTTACTTGTTTGTAAAACAAATCTTACAATGAAGAATGCTTTAGATGGCACAGCATGGTTCTCAGTTTTGAGTAAAAGGTCTTGATGAAGGAAGCCATGTAAAAAGCAAGGTGTAGTTGAAATCTTGTTATACATTTATTTTTTATTGAGAACCCAGTAAAGAAATTATAATTAAATTATTATTAGTCTTACCTATGGTCTAACAGAACACACATACATTACTACTGGGCATGCTTACAATTAATACACTTTCATAACTACTTATCCAATATAATAAGGATGTAAATGTCTAATCACAATCATTATATATATTATTTGTAACAAATTTATGACATCAATCATTTATTTTTTAGTGATACAAAACAAATAAGCAATTAATTGTTTGACTTTCTTGAAGAATTCCACTCAGTGCAAAACAGGTTTTCACATTTCAAGACATTTAAAATAACCCTTTTTTAAAAAAAGGAACCAGTTTTTGGATGATCCTGTATAAATAATCAACCACGTGATGTAAGAGTTAAATATGAACATAAACAAAATTAAAATGAAAAAACAAAAAGTTTAAAACCATTAGTTCATATACATACTGTCAAGTTGGTGGTGGAAGCTAGTCGTAAACCTTTTAATGATGAGGTAGGAGTTGCTCTAGAACGTAAAGGACTTATAATGGAAGACACTGCTCGTGTTAGTCCCCGCTTCCCTGGAGTATTTCTTTTTGTAGATAAAGCTCTTCCTATTTTCTCTCTAGTTTTGTAAGCAGCCCTACAACAAAAGATGAAACAATTATAGAAAATGTACAATGCAAATTATAGTTCAGATAAATAAACAAGTGTCTTAAATATCGTGTATTCATCACAGCAACCTTTTAGCTCTTCTATGCACTACAAATCCAAAACTTACATATAAATGTGTTACACAACATAAAAGGGGCAATTAGGTTCTTAAAGGCTATTCCTACATACCCAAGAAAAAAAAATACAAATTTCACCCACCCTTTACATTTTCTCAAATCACTTATATTCTGAAACTTTTGTAAGGCATCAGCCACCACTAATGCAATAAACTATGCATCAAGAAAATAAAACTGTTTTACCTAGTACCTAAACTGTCTTTTCCAAATCTTAAATATGTGCTCTCATCCTCATAACTCAGGACAAAGAAATCAGAGTCCCTTTTTAATATTAATCCCCCAAATAATCTCGTAAGCTTCAATAAGATCAACATTAACATTTACTTGACCTGATAAAGTATTTCCGATAGATACCTCCACACACAGAATTAATGTGATTATCTTGTTCATTCTTTTTTCCATCTAGAAACTGTTCAGGATAAGAAATATTGCTAAAATCTTCATTAGTAAAAATTGAAAAAAAAATAAACGTATGATACAATAACTCATCTCTTCCCACAGAAATGTTATTTTCTTTGTGCATCTGCCTAAGAGATTTGCATGCCACTAGCCTTGAGTTAACTCCCACCTAAATTTATGTTTAACGTGAACTGATCTGGTTCATGATGTCATCATGTGACAATAGCCGTTCACCAATAGTAGGGCAACATAAACTTCATTTGCAGTAACTCCCCCTATGCACTTGCACTCACGATAACTTCATTCATAAACAAGGAAAGGAAAAAAAAAGGTCTGCCAGAAGTGGGTAGATCAGGTGAAAATAATGTGAAGAGGTATTTTTGGATTAGGAAATTTTAACTTTCAAGATGATAACTCACTTCTGCACACAGAAATGCTACAATCCCACACTCAAGTGCTGAAAGGGATGGTGCAAAAAGTTACCTAGATGAGCTCCCTTCAGAAAGTGCCCGAAGGTAGCCCTTGGAGTGTGACACCTAATGGCAGGATCTGAACATGATCAGTTGAGCATATGCACACAAGTGGTCAGTGAACCAATATGTGTAGTGTGGTTAGGACACAATTAAACTATGCATTGTGTGCTCACCTTGATTCTTTTAGACAGACTATGGCTGTAGAAAAAGGGCACAGTAGCTGTTTAAGGGATGACCCATGCGACACTGAGTGTCACCACCACTCTACTTCTCACAGTATTGTGCTAAGCCCAACTGCTAAGGATTGTCCATGGTCCCCTGTCCCAGTAGCTAGGAACTGATAAGAGGCAAGGATCTCTTGTGCTCCATTTCAAGAAGATGGGGGAGAGAGATTCACATTGGGGAGACCTGTAGAAGTGCCCAGATCCCCATGGGCCCACCAGCCAGAACAGTCTTTTATTGGAGACAGTGCAATGGGTGACCGTGAAACCCTATTTTTAAAAGCCAGCTAGCACAAGCCAAAGAAGCAGGCAGTCACTTCCCTGGTATTGGCTTTTACTATCACAGTCCATGGAATTGTTATGGTTTGGAGTGGACAATTGAGAAAATTTGTAGACCACGAGGATACCTCAAGTAATCTTGCAATACACTCCATCTTGCAGTGGGCACTGGTTGAGCATATGGGCTGAACACTCTGTTGCTCTGGCTCGACATGGATTTTGGGAATAAGCATACTCTGAGAAGCAACACCAAAGATCTGGCAGGATCCTGATCAACAGAAAAAAAGAGAAAAGAAAAACATACTTACCCCTTTCAAAGATGAGTGAAGAATAGCAACTAGTGGGGATGTCAAAATCCTGCAGGAGACAAACAGTCAAATGATAAAGATAATGAGTGACTAACTTGTGAGGAGTCATCCACATTCCTTCCTGGAGGATCTTATCCAAGGGTCAGTGAAGGTGTGAAGCAAGAGAGTAAGACAGGTGACAAATCTGATGCAAATAAATGTAAAATAATCTGCAAGTAACCACATCCATAGAAGAATATACCAACTGGAAGAATTAAAGGGACCATCTAGTACGAGTAGAAGAAGAGAGGTCCCTAGAAAAGAGGTGTGCACCTCTAAAATGAAAACAAAACACCAAACAGCCAAAACATGACACGAGCTGATAAGGGTCTTAATAATCACATTGGTGAAAGATAGAAGAGAAAGTAATGGTTACTTCCCTAATCGGCAGAAGTCTCAGGAAGAAAAGATCAGTCTAGGTAGAAGAATACATAAGTGCAGTAGAAGAAGGTGAGAGAAGCAGCAATAGCATGGACATCTGAATAACTGTGAACTCAGGTAAGAAAAATAGGAAACATATTGAGAAAAAGATGGTACAAATAGGAAGAAGCCAATGGCTCAAACGGGCATACGTGAGAGTAAATAAAACCATATTAAGGTCCTAGTCAGACAAGGAGGTTGGAGAAGAATGAAGGAGTGGAATAGAGTAGAGAGAACAAGGGAAGAAAACACTCTGTGGTACTAGGAAAGTCAAAATGTAGTGGACAAGTCTGCCTAATAACCAGCAACAGTGCAAACCTACAAATCAAGTTGATGGACATTAAGGTCCCAGTCAGGCATAGCAGTTGGGTGAAGAGTTTGGTGAAGAAATGAAGTAGTGGAACAGAATGAAGAGAACAGGGAAAGAAAACACTGTTAGTACTAAAAAAGGCAAAACCTAGTGGACAAGGTTACTCGATAACCAGCAACAGTAGACATACAAATTACAGACAAACTGCCAGGTAAAAGAAAAAAAAGAATATAGGTAGAATGGCCAGAATGAAAGAAGTAGTGGATGGATCAATGACAAAAGACCTGCCATTTTTCTTGATAGATAGACACAGTGGAAGGGTGACAGGAATATGATGAGAAGAATGCTAAACAATAGAAAAGTCTGACCCAAAAAGCAATAGACCAGACAAATCACACAAATGAATATGGAGGGATGATATCCATTGAAGAAAGAGAGACAAATGAGGTTGAAGAAATTGATAGGGGTGACCGAGTATGGAAAGGAGGGGTCTGGACACTAAGCAAAGAAGCAAAATAAACCAAGGTTCAGCTGGCCAAAGAGGTGCCACTGGTAGGCTCAACAAAGAATGTTGCATATCAAGGTAAGGTACCAAAAAAGAAGGCATATAGAAAAAGATGAGACCAGTCCTGACTGAGATTGTCAACAAACATGAGAAACAAGGAACCAGAAGAGAAGAAGCTTGGAGTTGAGAGAGGTAACAGAAGCATCTATGAAAGGCATGTCCAACTAAAAGCAAACCAATGAAAGACTTGGAAGTGTAGAGACCACTCTGTTGATAGAATGCGGTCAAACCAAGAAAAGCGATTCACCACCAGGTGCATAGCTCCTGGTACATGACAGGAATCAAGATGAACCTGGTGTGAATGGGACCAGAAGAGAAGGTCCAACACCAACAGCAAAGGGTCCTGGAATATGGGTATCCCCTTGAGAGTTAATGTAAAAAATGACCATGGAATTGTCAAAGTGGATCATGACTGAGTGATCCACCAGTAATGAACAGGAAATGAGAATACACCCAATTAACAGCAAGAAGTTCAAGCACTTTAATGTATCCTGCATCCAAGTGAGAGGGAAGCACTGGTGAAGAGAGGGAGATTTGGTCTGGGGGTGGTAAGGGAATGCCAGAGGTAGTGTTGGCATGGTCCAGCCACTACAACAGTTCCTCAAGTAAAGGAGAAGGGAGGTTCACAATGAAGGACAATGGAACCGGAGAAAGAATCACTTGGACCAACAAGATTCACTGGAGAAGGTGCATGTGTACACACCCTAAAAGTATGACAGGTTCCAGGAAAGCCATAGTCCCCAGAATAAAAATGGGAAGTGCAAATCCTGGTGACCAGATAATCCATAGCTTGCAAACAAAACGAAGTTTGAACTCCACTGAAATAAGAGATGAAGAAAATACCCAGAAGTAACAAACACTGAGTGGGCATGAAAAAGGACTTGGGTATCTTGACAAGCCACCTCAACCAAATAGTCTGCTGCAAAAGAAGGGATGTGTTAGAAGAGGATACCACCTAAGAATGGGCAAATAGAAGTCAATCATCTAAGAAAAGGAATGACGGTATCAGGTTGTGAAGATGGCAAGCAAAGGCTCTCCTGATACATTTGAATACAAAAGGGGTTGATGCTATGTCAAAGGGAAGAGAAAGGAACTGAAACTTGTGAATCTGATACACAAAACATAAAAAACAAAAGGAGGACAAGTCAATATGGATGTATAGAAAGGTGTCTGATACATCAACTATGACTAACCACAGACCAGGTGAAAAAGGCCAATGATGGAGTCAGAGGGAGGATAAAAGGAACTGGGAAGAGTAGCAAAAAGAAAAGTGGGGATGAAATTAAAAACGACTGTTGGCATAAAATGAGACCAACTGCTAGACATGACAGGATAGTCATTGATAAAGAAGAGTAATGAATTAGACATTGGGTGGTGGGAGAACAAGAGAAAAGAGGAAGGTCTGGAATCTGGAATGGGAAGGTTAGGGGTACACTGATCCAGATGAGAAATAAGAGTTAAAGGGCAAGGTTGAGAAAGAAGAAAACTTTGGAAGATAATGAGGACTGAATTCATATAACTTTAATCCAGGTCTCCAGTGAGAAATGAACACCACCGAAGATATCTAAGTGAAGAAAGAGCCAGACAAAGACCATGTACACAAGTACGAGGAATGCAACTCAACCCAATGAATTCCACAAGCAGACAAACAAAGTAAGGAGGGACAGAGCAGAAGAAGTGTAACAGGTTAAGCAGGTAAAGAGAACGGAATGAACTTCTTTAGAAAACTCCTCTGGAGCACGATGAAGTGCCTCAGACAAAAGTTGAAGGGAGGAGAGATAATATAGGATGGTGGCGAGAAAAAATGAAGGCACAAAAATGGGGAACCAGAGAGCAAAATAAAAGGCAAGAGGCCGAGTCTCTAAGCAGGCCAAACAGGAACCAAAGACAAGGAATCTAGAAAGGAAATGGAGAATGTCTATAAGTCAGGACAAAAATAATCATGAATGCTAGGGGATCAAGGCATTTGGTGGGAGAGAGGAGCTGTACGAGAGAGGAATCAGCATAAACTCTAATAACAAGAAAGGAAGAAGGACAAAATCAACCCCAAGAACTGGGTTCATGGAGTGAAGAACAAGCAATATTAAAGAACATACGCAAAAGATCATGAAAGGATCACACCTGAAAAAAAAATCCAGAAAGAAACTGGAAGGTCAAGGTCATTAATTGAATGATAAGGCACTACCCAAAACAAATCAGGAAAAATTTGTGGACCAACAGGCCATTCCCATTGAGGAGAAAGAATATTTGCTGATGGGATAGAAACAGGTGGCCTGGTAAGCATCTGGTAATCCACAATATTGCAATATCCCCCAACAGTTAACAAGCCTTCAGAAGCCATATTAGAAATGAGGCCTGCATGTGTAACATCATAATTGACACAGGACTAAATATAAATCAACATCATTTGAGAATTCATTATAAAAATTAATGCTTTTGCAAACAAAAGCTAAAGAAAAGGAAAATCAACGTTTCATTAACAAAGGCAAATCTCATCACATTGAACATAGACAAGAACTTTGCACACATCTCTTCAATGCAGTGCTGGGGAATAGAATGAAGTTATCACTAGTGCAAGTGCATAAGGGGAATTACTGTACGTGTTGCCCTGCTATTAGTGGAGGGTTATTGTTGCATAATGACATCATGCACCAGCACAGTTCAGGTTAAACATCTGAATTTAGGTGAAATTTCACTCAAGGTTAGTGACATGCAAATCTCACAGGCAGATGCATGAGAGAAATATCATTTCTCTGTATAGAGGTGAGTTATTGTCTCAGACCTTTAACCTTTTCTTTTCTCAGGTACTTAAACATGGAAGGATCTTAACCTAACCCCATAAGATAACCCTTCCAACCTTGAATCATCCTTGTAGCTCACCTCTGAACCTTTTGCAAGTACATCAACATTCTTTGTTAGA
The DNA here is from genome assembly GCF_000517525.1 of Limulus polyphemus. Lineage (NCBI taxonomy): Eukaryota > Metazoa > Arthropoda > Merostomata > Xiphosura > Limulidae > Limulus > Limulus polyphemus. The sequence continues at coordinate 650,679 of NW_013665891.1, forward strand.
TAAGAAGGTCCAAACTGTACACAATATTAAAAGTGTGTACGTGTTTTGTTAAAGCAAAGCCACAAAGACGTACCTCTGTCCCACCAGGGGACTATTAAAACTAATGATTGGGATAGTGATAACTACCTCTTTTGACTTGTAATCAATGTGTGCAATAGCTTCACTACTAGCAACAAAATGCCAAGATGCTTTTCTTTAGTAGAAGTCACCTGGATATAATATATTGTTGATTCATACAATTTGTTCCAATCCACAAAAAATGTAACAAACTCATAGTTACTGATGGATGGGTCAAATAATAACTTCATATTATATTGTGTTTGTGTAAAAAGTGTTCAGTTTTTATTTATATTTTTTCTATCTGATAAGTGCAAGGAGGTTTAAAGGAAGTTATTTCAAAGCAATAGAGCTAAGTAGATAGTTTATAAAAATATGTTTCAATGAAGAATATGAAAAATAAATCTGAGCCAAGTTTTATTATAAGCTAAGAAAATGAAAAAAGAATAGGCATATAGTTACAAAATAAAGAATATATATAATACTTAAAGAAATTGATATTAATAAAAATATTTTTCTCAGTTAACCAATTATCCAATAAATGATATAAAAGTATTAATGTTCAGTCCACTTTGTTTTGATACTGAATTAAACATTTCTTAATGTCAGAATAAGAAGTTTAACTGTAGGTTATATGAAGAGAAATGTAGTGATTTATTGACTGCAGTATATATATATATATCCTTTATCAAGTTTGGCTTGAACAAATATAGATTTTCTTTTCTTTCCATTGGTTTTTCTATGTTATAGTTTCAATTTACTGACCTTTTAAATTCTGAGAATGAATACAATTAAATACAATGTTTCCAAAAAATGTCCATTAAGTAATAACTTCTAATGAAGTTATGAATTACAAAAAAGAAGTATTTTTTGCTCAATCATCTTTTTTTAATGTATTTAACAACAATAAACATTTAAATGTGCTTAAATGCTTCACAAAAAATATCTAAATCCTATTGGCATTACAAAACTTAACTGGTTCCAGTTTCTTAAACTCAATGTCAAGTTCTAATATATCATTTGTATGTTGCGAGATTTTCAGTAATAAGAAAAATTATCAAAATCATATTGGTGTTGCAAAACTTATAACTGGTTCCAGTATTTTTAAACTCAATGTCAAGTTCTAATATATTGTTTGCATGTTGCAAGATTTTCAGTAATATGAAAGATTACCTAAATCACATTGGTATTACAAAACTTATAACTGGTTCCAGTTTCTTAAACTCAATTTCAAGTTCTAATATATCATTTGCATGTTGCTAGATTTTCAGTAATACGAAAAATTATCTAAATCCTATTGGTGTTACAAAACTTTTAACTAGTTTCAGTTTTTTAAACTCAATGTCAAGTTCTAATATATTGTTTGCATGTTGCAAGATTTTCAGTAATACGAAAAATTATCTAAATCATATTGGTGTTACATAACTTTTAGCTGGTTCCAGTTTCTTAAACTCAATGTCAAGTTCTAATATATTATTTGCATGTTGCATGATTTTCAGTAATACAAAAAATTATCTACTGAGTACTTTTCTTTACTAAATGAAAAGTGAGAGCATTAAGTTCAGCATAAAACCCAACAAACTAACTTGATAGCTCTAGTGAGAGTACTGCTTGAGATATCAGAAGTTTCAATGGCCAGCTGCTGGGGCTCGAGACTTGTTAGAAAATTCTCCTGTTTAAATGAAAACATATGAAACTATCAGGAATATTACTATATTTTGTAATATGCATTTATAATTATGCTAATATAATACTAAATGTAAAGGAAAAATCATTATATATTAACAATTCAAATCAAACAACTTGACAATTTCAATAATAAAAAAATGTTGAGAATGTTTTTAATTGCCATACTTTAAGATGTAAAACAACCAGTAGTTATGCTAATCTTCTTACTAGAAAAGAAATAGCATGTATATATGTATCAATCTATGTATGTGACCAAAATAATAAATATAATGTGGTGCCATCTACTTAATGGTACCACAAACAAAAAAATCCATAAAATTTCACACTTTGGGTATTCAAGATTCAGACAATTAGAAAAATAATTACAGTATGTGCAACAACCATTTGTTTATTACAGAATATAATATTAAAAAAAGTACCCTCCTTACAACAAGAACACAACTTTCACTTGGACTGTATGTGAGGGTTTAATTATCTCTTTATTGTTGTAATTTTTAAATGTAGTGCTGAGAAAATGGAGTTCTTAAAAAAAACTTATTATTTCAAAAAAGGGTGCTACCTTTATTATATAAAAACATTACAATTTATGTTTACATCAGCACAATCCAGCACTTTTTCCATGCAGTACTTCCCAGAAAAATCCCCTTTTTACAAAATATTCATTTTTTCAAAATTTTTTTCAATGGGGTATGAATACTACGATTAGTAAGTATTAGCACAAACAGCCATCCGTAGGGTGGCATTTCTGCTAGTATTAATAATTATTAGTGAATTCTAAGTCAAGAAAAGTCACATAAGTGGTTACTTTTCTTGGTTGTTGTAGTGGTAGAAAATCACATGTGTGCCACACAAAAATATACTGCATTTCTCAATGAAATTTACTGAGGATACTGGAAAATATTACTGAAAATTCCTCCTGAACACAATTCACCATAAATGTTAAATAGGGTCAAAATTTATAATAGACTTCCCATGTTTTATTCTTGAATAGGACAATGTTTTGGTCTCCAATAACAAGAACAACAGTGAACATCCATCTCAAATACAACTTGTCATTATATGTTAGTAATAGATAAGAATATTGAACACATATTGAACATTTTCTCAAGAATACAGTTTATTGTTAATACTACAGAGTTTGAAATAATTATTTTTCAGTCTGGCAGGGAAATACTATAAGTTATGGAAATTAGTTAGTAAAAATAAAAATTGCATCTTGAATAAAATCTAGTGATATAAGTACACTTTATCAATAAAACAATTTCAATAATGACATATTTATTACCTTTCACTATTGAAACTGCTTTATTTAGTAGCATACAAGGCATAAAAAAAATTGCAGCATATATATATATATAGACATATATCATTTTTATTTCTATTGTACCAATCCAAAATGGCCTGCAAGTCATTAAATTTACTTACATATTACATTCTTTCAATTTTAAGCTTTCATAACATAGTCCTCTGAAGTGTGAAGACAAACTATAATAATTTTGTAAAAACAAAGTTTTGATGATAAAAAAAAATTATTCAATAATTGAAATATACAAATTACTTTGGTATTTATTATTCTACATAGTTGATACTTATGTTACACACTTGAGCTTCCTTGCTCTGACTACCTTAAATATAATTGAAATAAAAAAATTATGATTTGTAACAATGTTTTGTTTATCACTAGCACTAGATTTTCATATCAAACAATAATTCTGAGTATTTTCACAAAATTTATTACTAATGCAGACAACAGTATTGAATGTTTTTCTCAGATACTGAAGAACAATATTGACTTCTTTGCAAGTACTGAAGAATATTAGCTTCTTTGATGCAAAATAACAATAAGCATTTTTACATATTCATAATTAATTGTTCATAGTACCAAACAGTACAAGATATGCATTTCATTATTTACATAATTTATATATTATTTTTGATAACATGTAATAAAACAAGATATTCTAATAAATAGATCTTCTTAAAACAAAGTATTCTTATTAACCCTTCCATTACAGGCTTGTAACCAGGAAAGTATCTGTGAGAGTAATTGTACTATAATTTTTGAAAATGTATGCAAGTCTTTACAAAATTTAGCAGATTATTAATAAATATTACAAGGATTTCATACACAAAATATCTGGCTTTTGAATTATGTTTTAAGATATTTTTTTATTAAAAATTTGCTCATGAATTTTTTCTTTCAAATGTACAAAGTAATTTTTATTTTAAGATTAAAAATACTTTTCTTTATCTGACATTTGTCAAGTTTGATTTGCGTAATCTCTATATCTTTCCAGATAATCATCCAAGGTATTCTTAAATAAAACTTTATATTTAATCTGTTATTTTATCAATATTAACTCTATATACTGTTGAACAATTTCACTGACTTCATAACCATCATAAAAATTAGGAAATAAATATTAATTACCTTTTTGTTCTAGAATAACTGCAAATTGTAATAAGAAACCACAAATGTTTATTCTAAATAGCTTAAATCTTGTAACAGTATTTTTTAAGTCTCTTAAAAGTATAAATCTATTTATATTTATTAATTTTTGTTTTATTGACTTTTGAACCGTGTCTGACTAAAAATACCCCAATAGAAGTTGGAAATTACACGGTACACATGCATCGACATGACCCATTCGAACGGTGTAATGTAGAAGCCTTTGGCGTGTATACCCCATGAAGGTTTTTTATTATTTTTCTTTCATTATATTAACTAACAACTTTCTCTTTTTTATAATTTTAGCTACTTTTATAATAATAAACAGTTAAAACAAATGAAAATAAAATACCTTGTAATTAAATATCAAACATTTTAATTTTCAGTAAAGCTTTATATTATATTTATTTTTTGTACTGTAACATTATACTTATTTCTCCAGGTTGTAGGTGAGTAATCAAAGTATAATGAAAATAAAGGTTGCAAAATAAAAGTGTATAGTATTGTTATTAGTATTATTGTTAGTAGACGAGTTAGAAATTAGAAGAAACAAAATTAATAGTACTCTATTCTTTTCAGTATGGTCAGTAAAGTTCCAAGTAAATCTCCTGAGAGTTTCTTCTAATCTTTTTACACCTATTTACTATTGTTATTCTACTATTAGCAGCTGAAGTAGAAACCTGCCGAATATAAAGCAATGAATCACTGTTCCTGTTTAGGTGTTACAGTACTCCGAGTACTTTGACATCGTCAATATCAAATAAGTTCGTGAGGCGCAATTCAAAGAATTTTCCCTACTTTGAAAACACAGTGGGATAGGATATATCAACTTGTTAATAATATAATGGTTACAACGACAATTATCTAAAGTATTATAAAATGTTTATGACTTTGTAGAAAGTCTGGGCCGATCCAACAAGTCAAAGAGCGGAAGTATCCTACAGAAACTATTGGGATCACTGCTCTGAGAACACAGTGGGATAGAATTTGCCGACTACTTTACAATACAGTGGTTGGAACAAGGTTTATCTAGAGTACTTTATAAAAGTGAGAGAAAATATTTATGATATGGCTCTGTACAAAGACTAAAGTTGTGTCCTATCCAATGAACTTGCTAGTTATCTTACTTGGTGGTCGGGATTTAGCACTGGTATAAGTGTGTGTGTAAATGCTTAAAGACATCCTGTTTCATATATTACCATGCTTACACAGTAACCAATAAATGTGTAGTTTCCAGTAATATAAATACAGCTCATTTTGGTTAGGCTAGTATTCTTGGCTTAGCCTTCTTGATTGTAACTTGAGAAACAAATTATTCACCAGCAAACTGCAAGTTCAACCAGGTGTTTATGTAAAGATGTTCCTTTTCATGTGTTAAGATCAGTTGATTAGTGATAAATTTATTTCTTAGACTTTCACATATTACATAAATAAACTTTTCCTGAATTGTCAAGTCTTTGGTTTTGTATAATTTGTTTTTATTCTACCTCAATGTAAACGAGTAGAAAATAACACAAATTCTTACTTTGTAAAATACAGTAACATATTGGCTACCATACATTATATATATATAACTAATGTTTTAAAATAAATACTTAAATGTCAGTTATTTTCTTCAAACATAAAACAGTAAGTGAAAATATTTGGAAAACAATGATCTCTACTACTTACGATTCTACGAAGTTCTTGTTTGCACTCGTGAGCCATACTTTCTAAGCCAAATTCACATGTGGAGATGGAAAAATAATCATTTTTGTACACTTTATATAAGCATTTTGGAATACAAAAAATTATAAATTAACATACCAATACCCCAAAATTCCACTGTAATTTATCAGGCTTCCTAACTAAATTGTATTTGAGTCTAAAAAAATATAATTTATATTCACAAAATAGCCTTGATAGCAATACTTCAAACTTTCGAATGATATAAGAGCATTTCTCTCATAAATAACTTAAGAAGACTGACAGAATTATGCAGAATAAATATATAGCTTTCTACTGATTATAAAGTTATTGGTATATAAAAGTAGGCATAGATAAATATGTCTTCTCAAATGATGAAGTGGTGGGTTAGCTAAATATCATTATATCTCAGCAAATAGAAAATATAAGAGGTTCTTATTTTATATTCTAGCTTGCCAATATAGAATATTTGAGTTTCTAATTCGTATGAAACTATAGACGCTGCATTGTGGGTATCATAAAATGTAATCTTACCAAACCCAGAAGACCACATACCATGTGACATACAAAAATTGATATTTAGCCTTTTTTTAAATATTTAGTTTTAAATTAAGGAACTAATACTAACATTTGAATTATAATCTACAATTTGATACCAAACTTATTGATATACATTTATAAAATAATACCTAGATGAAATGTTGAATGTAAATCTACAAACGTGTTCTTTTAGTTTCTATCATAATAACTACTTTTTTCCAAAATAGTCCAAAAACAAAATGATTGGATAATATTTACAGCAAATTTATGAAAGCAGAAGAATGATATATTTTTTCAAGCTTCTGTTTTACTATTTTTTTAGTTTTACAGAAAAGAAGCATAATTTTTTCCTTTGCTTATTTTGCTTACAATTAAAGCTCATATATGAACAATGTACACAGGTAAATAATTTTTCTAATCTTCAAAACTGGCAGTAATTCAAGCTGCACAAAAAATATAATACACTTATTACTTCTGCAATAAAGGTACACATATTAAGAAAAGATACATTACTGACACTAATATTTATTATTAGTTAAAAATTCTCTTTATAACATATTTCAACTAAAGAAATTAAAAATATTAAAACCACTTACAGCATCTGCTCGACATACAGCATTGGCCATGTGTCTACATAACAACCGAAGGAAATGGCCTTTGTCAACATCCTCACCAAGTAGAATAAAAGTGTAAAGTCGTTCTTTTAATTCCTGGTTAGACCGTACTACCAAAGCAAAAGTATTCTTGCAATCTGAATTAAAAAAACACAATCTGTATGTACTATTTGCACTTCCATTTCAGCACTACCACTACTTTACCACCACTGAGTCAGTTTAAAATTTTTTCCCTGTATGTTTTATGTATTCAATTAATCAATATGTATAACTTTGAAAGAAAAAAAAAGATTATTTTCAATAAGTATAAATGCACTGAGAGATAACAACAATGTCCAACAGCCTACCATCAGTTTCTTTGATATCCACTACACGTTTAATATGGGGTAAAGGCATCAGCTGAAGATGTTTAAAACATTTCTGTTGTGACTTAAACCCAGCTCCTGCTGCAGAAAGAGTTGTTAGACCAGGACTTTTACCAGCACCAACTCCTCGACTTCTCCTTTTACAGATCTATTTGGAGGACAACAAAACAGTAATAGGAATTCACTTAACACTATATATTAACTACATCATGCTTTGGATTAAGAGAAATATGTCAAATATTTGTTAAACAAACAATAATTTCACAAGATTAGGTTAATGTATCTACAGATCTATAATACGATATAACAAAACTAAACTTCTACTTTCAGGATATCCATGAGTAGCACTGATCTGGACACTTTTTGTTCACCAAGTGAATATCTAGTAACTAAGTTAAAGAATTAACCAATTAGTTAGTGCCAGTACAGGAGACAAAATATCTGGATTTGCATCTCAGTTTACAAATCCAAACTACCCCAGTTATAAATCATTTTCCTCTTTGCTTAGCATAACATTTGAATCATTCCTTCCTCTTGTATGTTGTCTTGTAAGGTTTCATTTCTTGGAAAATCCCACCAAACAGCACAAACAGTATTTTCATACTTTATCATATGCATATCTCGTACACATACACTTTGTAGAAGTCTGCTCATGACACTTCAAATGCAACCGTTCTGCGATCACAGACTAGCCAAATAATCAACATGGACTGGCCATATGACTATTTTTATTTCTATAAAGTTTCAATACTATAACTTTTAATACAGTGCATGTATCTTCACAAAATTTGGCAGACATCTAGTAAACATTACAAGTCATTTGTACACAAAAAGTCAGTTTTTAATGAAGTATTCTTACAAAAGGTTTGTCTGTGAATATATTGAGTTTTTCTTTTACCAGTTCGAGTGCAAAATGATTTATGTTAAGATAAAAAATAATTTTCTTCGTCTCAAATGTCATTTGTGTAATCTCTAAAACCTCTTAAGTACATTTCAAACTTTTGTTTTTCAGTAAAACTAAATCTTATCTGCTATTTTCTCTACTCTCACTCTATACAAGATTGGTTAATTTGACTAAAAAATAAAGAAATCTAAAGTACCCTTTTTATTTCAATAATGACTTCAAATTGCAACATGAAACTACATTTTTTTATTCCAAAAAATTTAAACTCATAACTTATATATGTCTATTTGTACTTAAATTTTATTGTTTAATTGCTCTTTGTACCATGTCTAACTACAATTCTCACCATAACCCATGAGTTACTCAAAGATACTCGCGAGAGTGTCTTATGAAAATTGTTTATTATATTATTATTTATTTTACCTAATCTAATCTTAACAAACCTAAAAGGATCCCTATTTTTACATTTTAGTTACTTTTTATAATTACACAAAGAATAAACATGAAAAACAAAAAATAAAATACATAACCAATCTTATTTTTTCTTGCTGTCAGTTTTCAGAGAGAGTTAACTCTAATTTTTTATACTAATGATAGTAATGCACTAAATAATTTTTATTTAATTAAATGATGCACCAAAGAATATAGACTAATAACATTCAAAAAGTAGACAAATTCCCTTACCTCTCAAAATTTTTCTGGCTTTTAACTATGCGACAAGAGTCGTTACAAGTTCATCCAAGCTAGCTGTTAACTTCCCATGGGAACGATGTTGCTACTCTGATTGTTCAGAACACAATGTTATACAATACGTCATTTGATACATGAAAACCTCGACTTTCTATTGGTTATAGGTAATATATAATGAAACATAAGAGAGAACTATCAATGAATTCTGAAAGAGATGATTTGACAGGTGGGTGTGGCAGGAGGGATCCGATTTTCTATTTGATAGCTCTGTAATCGAACAAAATTGAAGACTATCAAAATTATGGTTTGTCTGAACAATAACGATTTTATAGAGTAATTTACGTTTAATTTCGTACTTTTCCGATGGTTGGTGGATAAAATAGGGATGATGAGATGCTAAGGTAAAATGTGTCACGTGGGTCAAACTAATGGAAATTCAGGATTTATTATAAATTGCCTTGTAGAATTAAGAACTTAAAAGTTGTGTACTATTAAAATATGGATTATTAGCTAAGATTTTATGCTATTCTAATTGATATAACATAAACAAAAAGTAGTTTAATAACATTTTGAATGTAAGACACTAAAACCTTATATCATGCGCAGTAAAGGATATCTGTGGCAATAGAGTTAATGTATTTCCAAGAATAATAAAGCTTGTATTAAAAGAGAAATTAAAATTTTTCTGTACATAAAACAACATAATACATCATTTGATAGACAAAAACCATGGCTTTCTATAGGTTATAAGTAATATAGTATTAAATGTAAGAAAGAACTAGAAACAAATCATGAAAGAGAGGATGTGTCAGATATGTGTGGCAAGAGAAGTCTGATTTTCTCTTTGATGGCTCTGTAACCAAACCAAATTAAAGGCTATGAAAATTAGATATTGCCTGAGCAATAAAATACTATAATGAGTAATTTATGTTAAATTTCATACTTCTTGGAGGAGTGGTAAATAAATTAAAGAAGAGGGGATACTGAGAGAGTAAATGTTACAATTCTCATACTAGGTGAAATTTAGGATTTTTTTAAATTTTGGCTTTAAAAATTAAGAACTCAATACTTATATACTATTAATATATGGATTATTAGCTATGATTTTTATGCTATACTAATTGGAATAATGTGAAGAAAAAGCAGTTAAATTAAATTTTGAATGTAACTCACTAAAAACCTTGTGACATGTACAGTAAAGGATGCCCATGGCAAGAGGGCTAATTACTACTGTTCTCACCCAAAAAAAATAAAACTAGACTAACTTGAAAAATGATTTGTGGCAACCTTGTTCAGTTGCAACATCTTCAAGTCACTTCTTTCTCTGGCTAATCGATCGTTGCATTATTTTGTGAAAACTGAGGCATTTGGTATTTCTTGCAGTTATAAAGTTTTACTTTATATACCAGAAATTATTTTGTTCATGAAATGCTATGTATGGTACAATTAAATATTAGGGGTTGATACTGGATAAAAGTGTTATTAGAATAAAAACATATGATTTACATATTTTTCATTAGTGGATCTCTTTACACAGAGTTAAGACTTTTAATGCTGGATTTAGTTGCCATAATGTGTTAAATTGATGAATGTTAAAAAGATGCTAAGTAATATTTGATAATTGCTAATCAACTACAATACAAATTAACAGTTTCTGCTAATCAAATCCACAAAACTATTTTGTCCCCTGCAGTAGATGAAAACAAAAAGACCTATAAAAACAAGCAATGTCCAAATTTCAAGCCCAGCTCTTATCAAATGATCTTATACATAACTTATGAAGCTAAATTAGTTTAATAGATAGATAAGTTTGATCTAGCTGGACAGCCTCAAACACCTTTTACAATAAAAAAAAACTGAACTGTAACTTCACACAACTTTTACATACATAACCAAAACATCAATAAGATTCACCAGTGGATATAAATAAGAAAACACTTATCAGACTTTTTTTTGTTAATTTCAAGACTTCAAAAGTCACTTTTCAGAAAATAGTTTTACTTACAACCTATAACAAAAAACATACAAATACCGCTTTTCACCTAATCATAAATAATCTAAATTAAATACATATACTTTCCAAATGTACAAACATATAATACAGTCCATGTATAAATTAAAATCTTACTTTAATTATATCTTTTCTTATTATTATAATAGAAATGAAAATTATTTATCCTATAATTTCATATTTTACTTTACCTTTCTTTTCTGCAAGTCTCAGTAACTGTTTTCACAATTCCTACTGAAGTCACGAAACCAGTAGGGGAAATTAATAAAAAGAAAGAAGTCTAATATTCTAGTGTTTTCATATATATATATATTGGATTTACATAGTAAAACTTTTGTTTACTTTGTTTAGAATTACCTCTAGCATATCAGTGAACAGAAACATGGTAATAGTGTCTCCTCTACGACTAATGCTATCTCCTAGTTCCTGGGTGTCTGCTCTTGTTACAAAACTTCGATGAGAAGACAGGAGGTGAGCCTGAAAATTAAGTTTTCTTAAACAAAAGCTATGAAACCAATATAAACAGCAAATGTTTAAGTTTTTGCATCAGATGCATATAATTTAACAATATGACAAAGGAAAAGTATCACCAAAACATATGAAAATATATCAAAAATGAAAATATTTCCATCCATAACAAGTGTATTGGTAAAAAGACATATATTACTAAATTATAAAAAAAACTACATAAAATGACTTAAAACCTTGACAAATGGATTGTGTAAGCCCTTACCTTAAATAACCTCCACAAGTCATGACTTGCAAGATCAAATAATAAAAAAAATTAATGACACAATTTCATATGGTTAAAGATAACTGAACTTAAAGAATATTTTTTTAAAGATATAAAAACAAACACTCATTAAGACCACTAATTCTAACTGCATATGATTCTTCTTTGTTTAGAACCAACAATGTTTTCTTTCCCAAAACCACTATATTATGCATATGAGATAGCACTGTAAGGTCAAAAGGATAACATAAGCTACAACCAATGAAAAATTTTTGAAAAATCAAAGTAGATGTGAATATTAAAGGTAGCACAATCACTGAACCTAACATAATTATGATATTGTAAGAAATATAACAACCAAATGTTTATTCAGACAAATTATTAAAATATTTTAATTCACAACTACTAAGGTTATAATGTAACATAACAATGTGAATAACATTAAACAGGGTAATATGTAACTAATCAAAACCATAATGTATTTTCTTAACTGTTCTATTTCTCTTTGGTATTGTGGTATTCATTTTTATTCCATTTATTTTTTTTATAATTAATGTTTTGCTTTTATTACACTTGCAATTTATAACATGTTGAAATCCGAAGTGAGCAACAAATAATAGTTAGTTTTAAAAGCACAAGCTTAATTTCAATCCCAAATCTTGACACACACACAAAAAATTATGACGATGTTTACTTAAGATACCTTGATCATAAACTGAAATATTAAATGAAGTATACAACTATAAAGTGGTACATCATCAAAACCCCAAATGAACCAAAGAGTTAATATCTCTCCAATTTAAAATTAATGTTCGTTTCATTATTTGTAGTACCTATTGGCCTTTTCTTGTTTTCTAAGTGAACTACTGGATGAACTTACTATCAAAAACTTTCATATTAGAGATTCATCATATCAAAATACAATCACTGTATTACTACATTCCTATCAACAACAAAAACCTATAGTAACACAGAGTAACATCAAATTTAAAATTGGTATAAATTCAGAATTTTGTATGTAATGTAGTTATTAGATTAAAGCCAAGATCTTCATATTTGCAAAATGTAAACAAATTCATGTTAAGGAAACATACTGGACAATTTTCAATGTCATTTATAATGTCAAACATTGCCACTTGGCCTTCCGTCTTCCTCTTGTCTTCATTGATGTGCCTAAAGGTAAAATATTATGAAATTTAAGGAGAGAGTTAAATGAACAGGACAACACTATTAATTTAAGTCTATATAGCATTAAAAAATAAATAGTTTTGCATAATCAATACACCAAAAAACATAATATGCTCATTATTGAGTACTGATCTGAAAGGCTTTAACAATGTGGTACACAAAATGTAAAACAGTAATTCCAGTACTTGTTATAACTAATCCACAAGAAAGTCTGAATTGATTACAAAGAAGCTCACTCTCAACTGGCAGGAGAAAAAAGCTAAAGTACAAAATTCAATTAAAGCTCACATTTCACATGCTAGCTAACACAACAAGCATTGGTAATAGATAAATTGGCAAGTAAGTTATTTATGTTTCTGAAACTTCATTTTAATGCAAATATACAAATGAAATATAATTTAGAACATGTTTCACAAAATTTATAATTCACATATACATTTATTTAATTGTCTTTTAATTATTTTTTAAAAGATCATTTTAATAGTTTGGGAAAAGACAAACTTATATACTAAGCTCATAAATTTTTGTTAGCCTTTTGCAATTAGAGAAAACTAGAACATTTATAAAAAAAATATTTCCAAATTCTTTGTCAGAAAAAAACTTTTGAAATGTTATATGATACATGTTAAACTTTCTACAATCTTAATCTTTTTTCCAGTAGCATTTTTAATGAAATATGTAAAAATGCATTGTAAAAAATTTGAAATATGAAATTTAAGTTGAATTTGTTTTATATGCAGATTGTAAATTAATACTAATGAGAAATATGAGCTTCTAAAATGTACAGTATAGGGATGCATGGGTAGTAAAATTTGGCCAAATAGAGTCCAGGTCACTAAGTCTTGGCCAGAACTGGGTGTCAACCGAGACTAGGTTCTCTCCTTGCCCCCCCCCCCCAAACAATATACACAAAAATTAAAAACAAAATTGACATTTATTACACTTAACCAAATAATCACCAACATAACATTCAAGTTTTACTTTCAACTTTCAATGCCTAGCCCCAACTTCTCAAACCCTAACTCCTATTGTTCTCAAAACCTCCACCTTCCCCACAAATCCACTTCTCAAGCCATGCCTGTTATTAACTCCCATTGTTCTCTGAATCCCCAACTTTCAGCGGGCGGCCAGTTTTTGTTGCTCGGAACAACTTTTTTTTTTTAACTTAAACCAATTATTGACTGTACCATGTTAGTTGGCACAAAGGTTAGGGCTTAGATGCCCAACTCCAAGACTCAGCCTGAGCCAAGTATTACCGGGTAGCTCAATACCCGGTCTTGTACCCGTGCATCCCTAGTAAAGTATGAATTTTAACAATTTCAAATTGTTTCATATGCATATTTTAAGTTAATATTAAATAGAAATATTAGTTTCTAAGATGCAATGTATAAAATCTCTTTTAAAGACAAATTGTAAAATAAGGCTAAGTACAAATATTAGAACCTTTTGATTTGAATATGCACATTACAGTACTTGCTCTTCAAAGCTCTTATAAAAATAATTTCCATTTAACTGTTGCCCAACAAATGTCTATTGAATTTGGTTTTATACTTATAACTACAAATATAAAAATCTTATAATTTGAATACTACTTCAGACCACTTAAAAATCTTATCCATGTTTTTTAATTAGCAAAATTAAACAGAAAACAAAACTACTTACATCATAACTTCTTTCAGAGATCTGATAGCCTTGTCTACAGCTTCATGGTCTGGGTTACTTTTATTTGTGTGCTTCAGAATATCTGTCATTAAAAACCATCATACTTGTTGAACTTTATTTATAGTTAATAATTTAGAATTTTCTAGTTTAGGAATAGACAACCATGATACTTTCTTTAATCTAAATAAATACTCGTAAGTATTTAACAACATTCGTGAATACCAAATGTAAAAGGATAATATGGGTTTTGTTATAATTAGGTGAAGATTATATTGGGAAGAATCTTACATGAGGAAGTAGATTTTAAATGAAGCATCATCAACATAATGGAGCGTATACTACAGTGATAACAAAAGATCTCCAGGAGATAACCTTAAGGAAAAAAGACACAATTAAAACAAAGAATTTATAGGTACAATTGAAACTTGTACGTACCATTTAGCAACAAAACTACACTAGGCAGCCGCTGAACAGGGCGAATAAGTAATTCAACCAGGTTCTGACGACCACACTCAGGCTTACTTTGACAACGCTGGATAAATGGATGAAAATCACAAAATCAAATTATGCACTATGACATTAAAAAAATCTACTTTTTAAAAGGCTATCTTATCTCCTATAATTTCCTATCATTAAATGTTATAACAGATCCATGTTTTATTTAAACTTCCTTCCATTATGTTATTCATTAAGTTCATGGGAAAATATGCATTTCCATCAGAGATCAAAGAGGGGATAAATTATGCCAAAAATGAACAGTATCCTTATATAAAGGTAAGTGTAAAATTCAAAATGTAGATGCTTATTAGCATGCTAATTCATATACATTTGTGTACAAAATAGTCAGGATGTACAAAAGTGAATTCACTTGTGCCCTATAAATGCACAAATATTAGAACTTTTTTCATATATTTCCAAATGGGATTAGTTCAAAATGGAAAATAATGCATTACAATTGCACATGCTACTAACTATTATATGTTGCTCTTACATCATTTCAAGTAATATATGCATAAAAAAAAAGACATTTATCTCTGTCAATCCATAATTTTGTTTCAAGCAACTGTTTCCAGCCTCAAGGGTTACTCGGGACTCAAAATTCAAAAACTTCTATAATATTCAGAAGTCAGTTTTTCATCCCTATATATTTTTGTGTTTTTCTTTTCATACTTGATGTTTTTCTGCAATACTATACCTACTGAAAAACAGGAATATTATTCTATAACAAGACATCATGATCATCTAAGAATATTATAGCAATTATAGCAGGCTGGACCTGCAACAAACTAATCAAACAATACAAATCCATTTTTATAATATTTAGTTTAATGTATTCAAAAAATATACACAGAAAGGTAAAACAAAGCAAATAACTATTAGATATAAATTGATCTTGGCAAAAAATATTGTTACTACAATATCATACTATGACACCTAATATAAGTAATGATGATGCCAATTTGAAAGATGAGGTTATTTCTCACTGTTAAATTTTTGAGTTTTGCCATATTTATCATTAATAGTGGGTTTAGTTTGATTATCCAACAATTAATAACAATTAATCGTTCTTCTGTTAAGTGTTAAAGTGAAAAATTGAAATAAAAAAAATTATGCATAACTGTGAGTAGTTGTTTAATTCTTTATGCTATGAATTAACAACATGATTACTCTATAGCATCATGTCAGACTGAAATAAATAAATATAAAATTTAGTTAATATCAAAAGTATTCTTTTAATATTAACTTACTAAAATAATACTTAGTATTCTCTAGTACATTATATCAGAATGAAAGGCTAATTATCTTTAATAAAAGATATTATCTGTATTAATTTTATCGCTACTGTGAACTTTATTCATGATGTCGGAAAACATGTTATGTGAACATTTTTTTTAAGACAAAAATAAAAAAAATTATAACACAAATGCATTCAAAAGATAGACCCTTCTTCATCAGGGGAACTAAAGAAATTCAACAGGACTCTAAATTTTATATGGGGATTCTCAGTTTTTAAACATTAATTGTCCCAGAACATTGAAAAATTGTTGAGGGTACTCTGAATTATGATTTGAAATTAACAATTAAATTTCACTTTTCATCAGTTTATCTAAGAAATATTTTAATAATAAAAGCCAATATTAGTGTCTTGTAATGTTTATAGTTGTAATCATATTAGCTGTTTTTAATAAGTTTCAGATTATATTTCAGAATATTCACCAAAGAAGCCAGAATTCAATGAATAGTAATAGTCATCTATTTCATGGGAACTGAATATATAAGCCAATTAGTTTACAGAAATAGTTAAGCAACACTTCTCAGAAAAAATTTGTATCCATTTAATGTTAGAGTGATATTTGTCATAAACAGTTTCACTTCTCAGAAAAGTTAACATGCACAAAGTAGTATTCAATGATAAAATCTCTATCACACCTACACACTAATTACAAAAAAAAAATGAAGGACTGTCTGTGGAAAATCACTTGATTATATGGTACATTTTCCCTCACATTCCATATATTTATCATAATGAAGTATATGCTATTTTTTAAGGAGCTGTGCATCCAATGAAGAACATTTTGACAAAGAATTAACATTAATGAATTTTTTTGGTAATATTTTGACTCAGCACACATCTAATCTAGAAAGACAGAGTAATGTGTCAGCTGAAACACGAATGGATGACTCACAATACTGATGCATTACACAGAACTATAAATATCATGTTCCTATATTAGAACTCGAGCAATAATCCCCACCAGGAGGAGTTTCCTATATACAACAGAATAAGTGTATTCTAAATGCACAATGAAGGCATTTCAATAATCTTCACCAGTGTGAACTTGGGAGTTTTATACCTATAACACGACAAGTGTAAATGTATGTGCACACTGGGGGATTAAAAATTTCCTGTAATGTATTTTCTGACAGATATTATAAAAGTATTTGTAGAAGTGAATCCAAACACAGTGAGATGGAAATAGATTTTTAATAGTATTTTAATATTGTACACTTATTAGACTGTTTCTTATATACTACCAATGACACCACACCTCAAATATAGAAATTACCTCTCTATGTCATGCCTGCTAAAGACAAGTTGATAAAGCATGTTTAAGCTACCACAGCTTATATCTAATTCTTCATTTAAGTAGTTTTATATAAATCCATATAGTGTCACACCACATTTACAACACTGTATTTTAATCTAAATTTGAAAACTTGGTCAACAAACTGATGCACATTGAACTAAATTTTGCTTCCCCACATTTATTTGCTAACAAATTACTTAAAGACAAACACTATTGAACATATCACATTAAACTGATGTTTCAAAGCTCCTTACCTTAAGGAAAGCATGAAACCTTGGTTTATTCTTGTCACATTGAAGAAGCATTTCCTTGGTTTTCTCAAAAAAGTTTACAAATGGTGGATAAGCTCTCATAAGATCACTAGACTGTAAGTTTATAGAAAAATAACATTAAAAATTTGCATACAATACAATACATTGCTATAAATTATTTTCCTAAAGCAGTGGTAATTCTTTTTATATGCCATACCTTTTTGAAGTCTGCTTCCTGCAAAATTAAATTTTAAAATTAAGAATAAAAAAGGCAAGGATATTTAAGCTAAGGCTGACAAATGGAAAGAAAAATTGCATAATAAAGTACTTACATGCTGAAGAATGAGATTGCCTATACTGTGTTCTTCTTTCCAGTTCTGCATTAAAGTTGCCAGTTCTTCGCGGATTTTTTTGTGAACCTCAAATATAGGTGGTAAATTTCCAAAAATGATTTTTGTCTCTGTGGCATCCAACAATGATCCACCAACTTGATCAGGTTGTTCCAATGGTTCTTTAAATAACTAAAAATGGTAAAATAGAAATAGTAAAACTAACTATTACAGTTTTTAACTTTTGAAGACAAAATTATTGAGATAAACAATTCCTATAAAATCAGTAATATTTCAGAAATGTCAAATGAAATTAAAAACTATTATCAAGTATTTAAAGGTATTGATGTATTCATTGATAATGTTAAAAAAAATAGTGCAAAAGGACACACAGTTTTACCAGTAACTGCAAAGTTACTTATACAACAATTTTGCCAGCCCCATTCTTTCCAAGACATTTTCCTGACCTGCATGTGTGTACATACAGCACACTGTTATTTTAACTTTACCTCATAATTCTCCCCAATCAACACCTCTTTACATTACACTCTCATTATAATGAGTAATAAAATCTTCACAACAAACTTACTTAAGATTATTATATCATAGCAAAAAATCTTCAAACAAGGAAATTGCAACTTGATGGTAGCTAATAAAAATATTACATTTTTATTAATTAGAAAAACATTTCATCTATTATCAAATATAAATAATTAGACAATAATTATCAGATAAAATAATAGTGATTAACCATGATGTTAAAATAAGTCAATAATTGACATAGATAAACAGCAAGATTAGTATACACATGTACATTTTAAAAAGGAGTAGGGAAGGTAAAGAATTTCCCCCAACTTTCCATTTGAGATAATTATTTAGTTTTATTTGATTTTTTGATTACTTTCTAAAGGATTTCCTGACTTTCACATGTTTATGGTCACCCTGTACACACATATACTAAACCAAAGATTAGAAATTGTGCATTTACTAGTTAAATTGTTCTTCCATTAGCAACAACCATCTAATAATGTCAGCAACTTCTGTAATATCATTTAATCAGCCTGAGGGTATTATATTAACTTTTTTTATATATATAAACCAAAAAATTAAGATAGAAAAGGTCTTGGCAAGAATATCCACATCTGATTCTCTATTTTTAAACTTGTTTAAAAAAAAACAGTTATTTTAAAAATATCAATAAAAATGACCATCAAGACTAGGATTTACTGATACTTACTGTTACAATGGTGCTCAATATTCCTACATAATTGGTTTCTGTTTGCAGTAGTTCCATGCAGACCTGCTGCCGATTGGTCATTGATTTGAGTTCTATGGGACTTTTTATTAAAGTCTCTGATGGAATATCAGGTGGTCCTTCTGTAAAATTACAATGTTTTAACTATCAGATAGATACACATAATTTCTGTAAGTAAAACAAATGTTAGTCTCCAAATATTCTAAAGTTACAAATTATGTCTATTATAAGTCAATGTTTTTCTAACTGTCTATATAAACATAACAAGGACAGTGCAATACATGAAATTAAATCAGTAAAGTAAGACAAATATTAAATATACATTCACAATAACCTTATACATATAGATAACATAAAAAAATTCAATTATAAAACAAATCTTTATGTAAAAGTCATATCATTTTTAGTAACTAAAGCTATTTATATACCACACTATCATTATGAAATTTTGACAAGATTTTTAATATAAATCTTATAACGGTAAAAATGATCACTAAAAGTTTTTCTGCCCATAATCTTATAATAATGAAACCTGTAACACAATTAGTAGTTAGGTTTAAACAAAACTCTGCTAACAAAAATTCTTACCCAAAAAATCTGGCGAAAATGTAGCATCTAAAAAAGAACCACTAACTGATAAGCTCGCTCGCTCACTGGAGCGTCGTTTGTGTTCTGGGGCTCCTACTAATGGATCTAATTCTTCCTGAGCCACTTCTAGAGCTAACTGGTGAGCAACTGACTCTTTATGTCGTTTCCTTTTGTACCCTCGAGAACAGGAGATAGAGAGAGTTGTCACTCCTCCTTTTAAGGGAGTTGTTGGGATAGGCTGAAATATAATTAACGTTTGAAAATTTCCATCCACAATACTAATTATAAAATTATATTCATATATCTATTTATTTCTGAAATTTACTAAAAGTTGAAAAACATTTCTGAAATAATAAAAAAATTACTTTCTTACCTAAGTAATCAATATCCCTTGAATATCTGAACATACACTGTAAACAAATGTAGATTTAAAGTGGAATTTATTCGGTTAATCTCTGGCCTCAGTTTACATACAAGCAAGCTCTCCTTTATGTGGAGACTGTTCATTATTGGCTATTGATAAAATTTAAAACAATTTGAGTGTACGACTACATCACATTTATCTAGGGTGTGTGTTCCAGTACACTTAAATCTATTCACAAACCTTTAATTTGCATGTTCCATTATGCAAATTGACAGTTTCTCCTTAACTCTCAACACAGGCTCGGTCAATCTGACCCACCTCGTAACCACTTGTACTCGTTATAGTTTACATACTAATAACTTTAATATTTTAAGTGTATCTTTACAAAATTTTGTAGACTTATAGCAAACATTAAAAGCCTTTTGCACACAAAAAATAAATTTTTCAATGAAGTATTTTTTCTTATGTTTGTCTGTGAAAATATCTTTTATTTTTTTTAACTAGTCTGAGTGTAGTAATTTTCATTTTAAGATTTAAAATACTTTTCTTTGTTTCAAAAATCTCAAATTTCATTTGCACAACCTCTGAAACCTCCTAAATACATGTATAGTTTTTTTTCAATAAAATGTTATATTTTATCTGTTATTACATTTATTATTTGATTCTTCAGCCTGTAGACAATTCATCAAAGTAAAATGAAAAGAAAAATTGTAAAATCAGAAATATATTGAGCAGCTGTTTTCTTTCTTCATTATTGATCACGAAGTTTCAAGTTTCAAAGTACTTCCCCTGACAGTTTCAACTACTAAACATATCCCATATATTTTCTGTGTTTATTTTACTGTCAATGACAAATTACAAACCCACTGACAATAAAGCAATAAATCACCGCTTGTGTTATAAGACCGTTTAAATACAATCGTAATACGAAACTCTCGAGTGCAAAAATGCATGCATATTCAGTGAGGTGACATTCTCCTTGCTCCAAGAACACAATATGGGTTACAGCAGTTTATATTTCCTACAACACTTTCAACAGGAATTCCCCAGGGTAATAAAATTGCAATAAAACATCCAATAAACATTGTAGGTTCTGAGCCGGGCTTATCCAATTACATAGTAGGTGTTTCAGTACTATGGTCCCCCATTTCATGAGCGTGGAATTTCGCAGCATAAGAATATGAAGGTGTTATTTGTGCACATTCTTATAAATGATACTACCCTCTCTCACTTTCACCACACTTATTTCCCAACCAATAGACACTGAGGTTCCACTACCATCTACTACACCATTTTAGTTTTGGTTTCAAAAGTCTTCTTGTACAAGTATTTTGCCTTCTTGAAATTGGTGATCAGGTATGCAAAAGTAAGTAATCATAATTTTTAGTACATATACATCTGTTCAATAATTTCAATATATATTAGTTGATAAAATCCAGTGTAGTTGTTTCTGTATATTAGCACATCATGTATTCCTTCTGAAATCTATGATACACATCACACTCATAGATTACATATATACCCATGTAAAACAAATATACACATCAGAGAATACACTATGTGTGTGTGTGTGTATATATATATATATATATATATATATATATATATATATATATATATGTGTGTGTGTGTGTGTGTGTGTGTGT
>NW_013665891.1:673290-682057 GCF_000517525.1 Limulus polyphemus
CTCTATAAAACCAGATGGCAACAGAATCTAAAGCCAGCTCTTCTTGATTCTGTCTTATGGACAGATCAGGAAATAGTTGGTGAAAGATCTTCATCAGATGAGGATGTCGAATCACCCAGGCCAGGTACATCAAGGTAACCACAACCACAGAGAAGAGGCAGGACAAAGAGGGGTAGAGCTACAGTACCTACTAGGACTGGTCCTTCCCAGCAGGAGAGGCCTCTCACCTGCAGTGACACTTGGACCTGGGTGCAGATCACCGAGGAAGTACCTACCCATGTACTTCCGTTCAATAGAGGCGAACCTGTGTCCCAATGGGTAACCTCTACTAATACAGCTGTCGATTTGTTTCAACTTCTGTTTAGATTCGAAACTTTATAGTAAAACAAATCAATATGCAAAATCTAAACAACCACAACAGGAAGGTGAACCCCCAAAGAAGAAAACCATAAGATGGACAGATGTTACCCATGAAGACATTTTGGCATATATTGGAGTAACAATAGCCATGGGACTCAAGCCCTCTCCTTCTTTTTCTGACTATTGGTCTACTTATCTTCCTTTCCATAATCCTTGGTTTACTAACATCTTCTCTAGAGAGAAGTTTTAGCTATCCATACTAACTTACACTTCAATAACAACACTAATGCTCTTCTTAGAACTGACCCTAACTATGACTAACTTTTTAAGGTCAGACCTGTCATAGACTGTCTACTAAAATCTTTTGCTTTACACTATTCTCCTAACAAGGAACTAACCATTGACGAACAGATGTTGGGCACAAAATGTCGAATTGGTTTTCGTCAGTACATGCCCAAGAAACCTGTCAAGTGGGGTATCAAGTTATGGGTCCTGGCAGAAGCTGTGAGTGGATACTGTCTGAAATTTAAAATCTACACAAGCAAAGAGGGACAAATGCCAGCTAAAGGATTAGCAGACAGTGTTGTGATGGAACTGATGGACAAGTACAACAGATTAGGGTAATGGGTTTTCATGGACAACTTTTACACTTCCCCTCAATTATTTGACAAACTACTGACTTTAGGAACCTATCCTTGTGGGACATGTAGGAAAGACAGACTGTATTTCCCACAACAACTGGTTTCTACAAACCTACATAAAGGGGAAGTACATTTTTTAAATGTGGAACTCTGACAGCTGTAAAGTGGACTGACAAACGAGACATTTACGCACTTACAACTTTACACTCTAGTACTATGACAACTGTGACAAGAAAAGGGAGGGATGCTGAGGTTAGAAAACCTCAGTTAATTGTGGACTGCAATAAGTTTATGGGAAGAGTGGACCTAAATGACCAACACTTAAGTTACTACTCTACTGCACGAAGGACAATAAAATGGTATAAAAAACTGTTTTTCGACTTTTGGACTTGACAATTGTAAATGCTTACATTTGTACAAACAACAGACCAACCAGCCGACATTATCCCAGAAGGCCTTCAGAATGGACCTGGTCACAGCTCTTGTTGAGCCTCTACTTCAAAGCAGACCAGGTCCTTCTGGTATACCACTCTCTAGAACTGTACAGAACTCATCACCTCTGAGATTTACTCTTGGCAGGCACTTCCCTACACTTGCTGATACAGGTATCAGAAAAAGATGCAGACTATGCCTTTCTGAAAATAAAGTGCTAATAAAATGTAAATTATGTGCTGAATTTCTGTGTGTGAAATACTTTGAAGAGTATCACACTAGTGTTACTCTTAAAAGAAGTTAATACTATGTACAAGGTAAAAGTCTGCTCTTTTCCTGTGTAAACAGTTTTTGTTTTGTTTAAATATTTTTGTGAAGTTTTTATTTTAGTATTGATACACTTATATGTACAATAGTGATGCTCCCTTTCATGTGTCAAAATCAGTGTATAATGTTATACTGTATATGCTATCATAAGTATGGCTTTTGCAGTTTTCTACAATGTTTGTAATAAAATATGTATATATAAATTTCCATTCACTGATGCAGCTTTTTCTTTGCACAACTTCATGTGTTTGTTTTTGATTCATGCAATTTGTATGTACATTATTCCTTTTAGGCATATATAAACATTTGTGCATTATATTATTTCCCGATATTTGTAAATTATTTTACCTTTCTAATGTTGTATAATTTGGTTTTAACTTACCTTAGTTTAGACAATTAGAATAAAACAAATTCAGGAGGCATAACTATGTATTGGCCTACAAAATACAAATGTAACTATAATACGAGTATACTGAAAATTACAGCGATATTTCGGCTACCGTATGTTACATATATATATAAAAATACATATTACTATTTACTCATAAATGCTCAAATTTTAGTTACATTTCATAAAACATAAAAAGTAAATGAGAAATACACTGAAAAACAAAGATTTCGAGTACGTAACTGTGTTACGAAATGTTGCGCTCGTGCATCAAACTTGCTAAGCCTTGACATAAACCTCGTTTATTCTTCTGGGTGAAGGGTGTAAAGATACTAATTTTTTTAGGCTTCAAATATTAATTTTTGAAGACCAAAAAGGTATCAAATTACTGTACTAGTACACTCAAAATCCTTGTAATTTAGTCGGATCTCTAAATAAACTGTATGTGGGTTGAAAAAAAAATCCCATTCCTGTTCAGAGAACGACTTATTCATCACACTTCAATGGTTTTGGCAAAATTATTATTTTCTCCTTAAAGCTATTTATAAACAACTGTCAGAGTTACGTAGGGGTGAAAATGTTCTTTCTATTGGTTATAAGCAGTAGTAATTAGTAGTAGTAGGCGGGACTAGACAAGAGCTTTCAAAAGTTTGGTGCATTGAGAGGAGCCACTCTAGTAGACTTACTAAAAATATTGCTATCTCAGCAAATCATAGAGGAGGGAGGTTCTTATTTTATATTTAGCTTATCTATATTTCAAATTCGAGTTTCTAATTTCTTAGCTACATATACATGTTGTATGGTGGGCATAATAAAATGGCAACTGAACAATAAGACAACTGGATGTGTTATGTGACACACAAAATCGATATTTAACATTTTTGTTTTTACATTTCCTTTTAAATTAAGAAATTAAAACATATAGAATATCAAAATTTAAATTATAAATTGATGTCAATTTCATTGATGTAATTAGTAAAAATGTTATATAATAAAATTTTGAAAATAAAACTCAAAAACGTCGTGACATGTGCACTTTTACCTACCCGGGGCGAAAGGGTAAATACAATTAATATAACCATGCTAAGAGCAAGGACAAGTACATTTATAAACAAAGTTTGACAATGATAATCAGCAAGTAGGCTTAAGAATATTTTATAATTGATTTTTTATATTCAGAAAATATTTACCAATATATGGCAAAGTTATAACTAAATGGTATTTAATAGCTTCGTAAGTAGATGGTTTGCAAAAACTTTGCTTGTTCAAAGAGTTATAAAGTATTCGATCAATAACATATATGGGAAAACCATTTTTGCATAACAATTCTTTGACACTACAAAATTCTTCATGTAAGAATTTGTAAGTACTAAAAATTTTTTATGCATGACAAAATAAGATTTTAATCAAATTTTCTTCAAAGTTGGTATAAAGCTTGCATAGTTTAAATGGAATTTAGTAAACTTTTTTTTTCTTCTAGTATACTTCACATTTGAAGTTTCCATCACTGTTATGAATCAGCTTGTCCACAAGTGAAAGTTTACTATTTTGTTTACGTTCAAGAATGAGTTTCATACTATGGATTTATTGTTCATTGTACTCAACAAATTGTGAAACACGATTCAAAGTTTTTAAATAAGGTGAAAGTGTCTCCTACACACCAACGATAGTATAGCAGTCTAAAAAATTAGGGACAGTCTTCCAACCATTGCTTTTCCTGATAACAAAGAAAATGACTGGCCAAAGAAGTTGCCAATCTAATCTAAAACCCACAGCCACTCCATCAATCTGAATACAAAGATCACCATCAAGCACAAAATGAAATTGCGTAATTGTAAAATTCATCAATATTGAAAATACCAATTTGAAAATGCTCAAATCAAAGTCAGTAAAAATCAAATTAGCACTTAACCATATAGTTCCTTTTAAAGAGACTCAACATAAAAGTTCCTGCAATAAACACTGCTATCAAACTTCAATTATTGTGCTTAAAAATCAGCCAGAGCATAAGTTCCAATATTTGAGACTATAGATTGTAATGTACATCCTTCTTTATGAATTTTAGGAAGACCATAAAAAAGTTCTGGATGACTACCCAATGATCTGTTTTTTAAATGATTCCCATTTATAGTATCAGTCTTCTTCAATTTCACTAAGTATCTTTGAAATATAGCTTCTCTAGTATCAGTAAAATCATTATTTAACAACTTCACAAATAATATTAAATCACTCAAAATGTCTTCAGCCTTATATAAATATTCCTTTTTATCCAAAATCACCAAACTATTTCCTTTATCAGACTCAAAGATGACAGTATTATCATTTTACAGAACTTAAATTTAAAAATTTAAATTGAGGTCAGAGAATAATCAAAGAAATTCCACTTTTAAACTACTCTTTGTTATAATAACCATTATTATCATACAGTAACAAATACACTGTAATGTAACAAAGAAAATACTATGCACACCATAAAACTAAATTAAGCCACAAGAAAGCTAAAATTGAAATGGCAGTTAAACACAAATAGCTATTCTTGTCTCAAAGTAGATACTTACTACTTTGTAAATGTAGATACTTTCATCGGCACATGCATCCATTTGTATACTGGCCCAAAACCACTAAAATCATAAAATAAAAATAAGTTAAATTTTGAATGGAACCAAAACCTTCTAAAAATGGAACATCAGACACTTTAAATATTTATACAAGTTATTACAAACATTTTTTTTTTCTACAGAAAATACTTCTTTCTGAACAGTTCAATACAATTCCTTCAAAATATCTAATTTAGCAATATTATATTATTATACAAGTACATACACCTACTGACAAAATCAACATTATTCACATTTACTGTAATAACATAAAACACTCCTCATGGTTCACAGAGGCCCCAATACATTGATCAAGCTCTTCCATTATTCCTGATTACTTCTGTAGCTACCATAAGAAGAGTCCCCAAGATAAATAAAAAAACTTGTTAAGAAACCTGCTCATGATATCTGAGCACATGTGACAAGTTCAGTCTCATTAGCTCGTGTGGTATGAACAGTTTCAAACAATGTTGTCCAGGGTTCTGATATGGGCTAGAAACATAAAATCCAATGCCAGACTCAGATTCAGTAACACAGAAAATGAACTCTTGGACCACTATCACACCTGGGTGAGCTTCCATTCCATGTGTATTTTAGCACCCCTTGGTAGGGGTGTCGTATCATATAAACAAGCAACAAAAACAATTTTGGCAAAAATTAAGTATGATGTAGGGATAGCAATGCCAAAAGTACAGAAACAAGGTAGGGATGAATACACAAAACCATATAAACGTTTTTTTATTACTTGTCCCCCCGCTAAAACAATTTCATTTAAGTAGGTTGATTTGTTTTATTTTTATGATTCGATGGTAACATATATTATATCATATCAGTTTTCTCGGTTTCTTCATTGCACTTGTAGAATGACCTCAGATACTGATATTACAACATACAATTGGCTACTATACATTATTAATCATCACTAGTCATAATACTGACTCCTTGAGACCTAATGTTGAGGAACCTACAGTAAGAAAACAACACAAGAAAAATGTATAGCTGTATCATCCCTATATTCATGTTTGCATTCTTTTTAGCACTGCCATCCCTAAATCATTTTACATTTACAAAATGTTTTTCCAATGACCGACAGTTAGTGTATTCTATGAATGTGTGTAATAAAATTTAATATCATGTGCACTGATTATTTTACTCCTTCACTTCATACATAATATAGGGGTTGGCTCCCGAAAGACACCGATTGTATAGTGTATAAAGCACCGAGTATTCTACATGTTACAGTCATCTAATGTTCATCTATTATACGCTTGTAATTCACGTTTCACACTGTTCTTAAGCTTTTTAAAGGAGCACCAGAATTCCGTAAGAAAACTTACTTCAAGGGGTAATGGTAACATCATTTATACAAGAATTATGATTTTTTTTAGCTTATACTAAACACTAGTGTGCTTAGAGATAGCCTGCTCCCAAGTACTCTTAAAATGCTTTTTTGTTGTACTACAGCCATTGCAAAAGCTTCACACATCTTTTGGCTAGCGTGGGAAAAGAAAAAAAACAAAGATGAACAGTGGCTCTTTAGCTAGTTACCATTTCTCCACTTTAGCAACACTTTTTGATGATATTAGGAGCCTCACAAGCTGTGAAACACTTTATAATGGCAATTAGATGCTCAAATAAGGCTATATCTATAACTCAACTTTAGCAGTTATTTGTAAGCATCATGAAGCAATAGACTGAATGTGGCAGCCATTTTTTTAAGGCCCATTCTAACATACTAAGCACTATCATGCTTTCTGATAAGGAGACCCAAAGCTAGGAATGAAAAATGTCAGATTCAGGTTGAGCAACCCTGAAAGCAAACTCTTAATCTCCCAACATGCATCAGTGACCTTTCAGATGTTTCTTGGGTAGGGTGCTACACCATATATAAGAATGTCATACTGGCATCCCGAGTCTGCTGTTAAGTTTGGTCCTGCTAAGAGGCTATAGCTATACATGCAAATCTACATGTTGAATTAACCCTATGAACATGAATGGGGGTCAAAGTGTACATGACACAATCTTTTATGGAATGCCATTCAATATGGTATTATGTGTTTGATATCAGAGTTATCAACTATTGATTTTAGTTGTAGTGACAGTTTCTGTATAAGAGAGTAAATACCAGATACAGTATATACATATATATATACATAGGGATACTGAAAAAAGTTATAGATAAGCATTTCAGATGTTCTTGAGGCTATAAAAATGCAATATGCAAATTGAACAATGAATTAAAGTATTTTCATTCTTCACATGAGCAACAACTTGCACTTTTCTAACATTTCAGTCTGAATCAGACTAATGGCAGCACTTTCTATACATCTTCAATGCAAATACAATTGTAACACTGAATTTTTGTGCACAACAGACTTGTACATTTGACTAAAAGCTTGCCACATTTCATGTAGAAACATAGTAAACTTGGACTACAGTCAACATTCCTTCCCTAATACAGGGTATGTCCAATGGACTGACCTTATACACATTACAGTAACACATATGATACAATACCTTACTACAACTTAATAATGAGTTTATTGATATTATGTTTGGTCATCTTCTATTACCCACATTTGTATTTTCTGTAATTGATATATTGTTTGATAAAAAATTTATTGAACAGCTAAGTTAGAAAAATCTATTCTTAAGGTTACCAAGAAGTTAAATTTTTGTAATCCTTTGGACTGCATAACTACAAGTTGCTTCACTTTACTGGGTATATCATGGCTAAACTAAAAGATTATCTTTTGGGAATTTTTCTATCTTTCATTTCTAGCTTACTTGTTCACAAGTATATGACATAAAAAAAGCTTTTTAAAATAATTCAGAATGATCAACATATATATATATATATATACCTCCATTTTAACCACATGTGCTCTAGGACTGATGTCATCAGGAATAACAACAGGAGATGTTCCCATGTCCTCCACAACCACATGTGAGCAAGCAGATTCACTAGGTTCTGTAACTTGCCCTCCTGGTGACAAAATAAAAACCAATTAAAAACCTGTCTACCACTTCATTCAATATGTAAAAATATTTTTAATTTAGAACATTTCACATCACCCACTCGAAATGATAAAATGTTTCTGGCTTCTGTATTTGACATGTAACACTACTAGGTATTTTTGCTAAAGTTTAGCATAAAACATGTTAACTTTTCAAAAACTTGCATATCTGGATATAAAATTGAAGATATACATCAGTCCCTCATGTTTGAAAAATGCAAAAGGGCTGTAAACAGTCCCCACCAAACAGTCCACAGGAGCTTTTGGCAGAATGATACCATACCTTAATTCTTTGTTTACAAAAGTGGACAATAAAAATTACGTTCTATTGACTGAATTGTACTGCTTTTCTGTCAACAAAACATAGTCTCACTGACTAACCTGAAACAGATCCACAGTATGCCCCTAAACTACAATGACCTCTAATCAATAAGGCAGCCCTTGTTTCATGCAGAAAATAGTTCATCAAATGCATTTCAGATCATGAATAAATTTGCTAAAAATCTTCTTGCTACTATGAATTTGATAACAATTAATATTCAGTTTTGTAAATAAAACTTCAAAATAATGACTTAGTTTCTCAGTTACAAATATTTGATGTCTACATCAGACCAGGAAATTCATCATTTTTAGGGCAAAGTCATTTGGCCTTGGATTTTTTCTCATTTTCAAAGGCACCATGGTAAAAAAAAAATTCACTGGAGGGCACTAAGGCCACAGTACACATTAATGTTAATGGAATAGAAATGAATTTCCCAATTTGTTTAGTAAATATAGGGGTTTGGGAATTTGGCCTATCTTTCCAGATTATGTTTATCAGGAAGGTAAGTATTAATTTTAACCAATGAGACTTATAAAGTAACAGTACATCAGCTTTAAGATTAAAAAACAGGGTACCATGCTGATTTAAAATGTCCTGTGACTGTAAACCTATTGCCCCGGGTATCCTTTACTGTGCATAACACAAGGTTTTAGTATCTTACATTCAAAATTTTATTATACTAC
>NW_013665891.1:682067-683985 GCF_000517525.1 Limulus polyphemus
AATTTAATAGTTTACAAGTTTTAAGTTCTTAATTCTACAAGAAAATACTTTAAAAAATCCTGAATTTCCACTAAGACTCTCTTAAGGTAGCCAAATGCCTCATCATCTAATTAGTGACGCGCATGAAAGGATTACCGAGATTCCCACTGTCCTTATCTACTATCTAGCGAAACCACAGCCAACGGAATGGGCTTGGAGAAATCACCCCCCTCAAAAATGTACAAAATTAAATGCAAGTTACTCTCCATCAATCATTATTGCTCAGACAAACCATATCTGTCCAAAAATTTAATTAGATCTCAAAATGGTCAAGAGATGACAGAGCCATTTTATAAGCTGCTATATCCCAAGGCTAAAAATCAGGATGTAATTACATCTTTACTGATGAAAAAAAAAAGTTCCAATTTCTAGCACTTAGCCACCACAGAAAAGTTTCATGGAATTCTTCTTCTTAACTTGTTCCTTTTTCAGCATGTTTAATACAAGGAGTATTTGCAGTCACGCATTTCACTTTGACCAGCATATGTTCGTGCTGACTTTGATCGACACATACTGCTGTTGCTGTAGGTCCTTGTGTAAGCTCTGCGGTTTTATTGTGTGAGTACTGATTTGAGTTGCTTGCTCCCACTAAGAGCCTGTGGTATAGTATGACTCAACAAACTGTATGAATGTTTTACTACTGATTAAAGCGAAAACTTCACTTCCTCCACTACATGCATTTTACATGATATATTATTTGTAACAAGGTAGTTTCTGTAGGTTGTAAGTCCAGTGTTTGTGATCCCCAATGGTTTTCTATTTACTGCAGTATGCAATACAAATTTAGATCAAGAGAGCACGACATCCAAAGGGATACTGACGGGTGGCCATCGTGGCTGCAGATGAGCACCACAGCTATTTTGAAAAATATGGCAGCAATTGCTGCCGTGAATTTCTTGGCCTGCTACATACAACAATATAGTTCAAAACAGGCCTTGTTAACTCTTTCAGTATGGGCTCGGTCCCTGGGACCAACCTCATAACCATTTTATGCTTGTTATAGTTTTCATGCTATAACTTTTAAATTGGTAAGCGAATGTTAACGAAGTTTGGCAGATTATCAGTAAACATTACAAAGCTTTCATACACAAAATATCAATTTTTGTTATTAAGTCTTAAGGTTTGTTTGTTTGTTTTGAATTTTTGCGCAAAGTCACACAAGGACTATCTGTGCTAGTCGTCCCTAATTTAGCAGTGTAAGACTAGAGGGAAGTCAGCTAGTCATCACCACCTACCGCCAACTCTTGGGCTACTTTTTTACCAAAAAATAGTGGGATTGACCTTCACTTTATAACGCCCCCACGGCTGAAAGGGCAAGCATGTTTGGTGTGACGAGGGTTCGAACCCGCGAACCATAGATTGCGAGTCGAGCGCCCTAACCACCTGGCTATGCCGGGCCTTAAGGTTTATAAAGCAATGTTTTTCTTATGCCTTTTTTTCTTTTCACATTTTGCCTATCTATCATGCAAAGTAATATTTTATTTTAAGATTAAAATACTTTTATGCATAAGACTATTTTGAAATTTCACATAAGAAATCTTTATAACGTCCAAATAGTTATCAAATGTTTCTTAAGAAAAACTTTATATTTTATCTGATATTTTCAGTAATTAATCTCTGTATGGGTTTGGTAAATCTCACAACCACCATAAAAAATTTGGAAATAAATACAAATTTTGCCTCTTCCATTCTAGAATGAACACAAATTATAGCATGAAAACACAAATGTTTAGATTAAATAGCTTAAATCTCATAACATTATACATTTATATATATTTATTATTTTTATTATATTGATCTTTCAGCCATTCCTGGCTAACTATACAGAAGTTACAATGACGAGGCTCACGTACACTCGTATTACCGTATCAAATAACAT
>NW_013665891.1:684006-684720 GCF_000517525.1 Limulus polyphemus
ATTATTGCTATTTTGAAATAAGTTCTTAAAGTTATTTTTCTTAAAACATAGAACAGTAACTAAAGAAGTAAAGGAAACAATTATCTCTGCTAGTTACGATCTTTGTATTCGGTTGCTGTTTGATGTAGGTTGCTAAGCCTTTAAAAATTTTGCAAATTTTGGAGGATATGAAACATTTTTTTTAGGTTTTATATATACATTTGAATAACTAAAAAAATCATAAATTACTACATTAATACCACAAAATTCCACAATAATTTATCAAGCTAAGTAACTAAGATGTATTTCAGTCTACAAAATATAAAATTTTTAGCAGACTAGACACACCCTACTTTGTTGAAATACTGGTTCAAAAGAAAGAAATGGTGCCAAGCCCATTAAAATGGCTGAGAAAGCTGCTAGGGGGACATTCTGATCTTCCTAATGGTTATTCATGTCATATATAAAAGTGTATATAAGGTAGCATTTCCAAAACTGTGTTTGATTTATTACATGAGCAGTCTTAGCAAATTGAAAAGATAAGAGGCTCTTGTTATATATTCTAGCTTGGCATTATTGGTAATTCGAGTCTGTCATTTGTACGAAACTATAGACTTAGTATTTTGACTTCAAAAACATCTAATTTCAACCAGTGCTGCAATCAACATACCACATGACACACAAAAATCAATGTTTATCTGTGTTTTTTTAATATTTGCTTTTAAATTAAGAAAT
>NW_013665891.1:684730-688939 GCF_000517525.1 Limulus polyphemus
ATATGACCCATCTCGAAAGGGTTAATGCACATGTAACATCAATAGTCTAAGCTAATTAAAATTAAAGTATCAGAGTCATAGTTGCCAACAGGGTTACACAAAGTCATCTGTTAGCTTGTCTTTGTTTACAAACAACCACTTATTTCATGGCAAATGCCATCACTAATAATAACAGGATCTGAATTCAAACATATTTATTTCCTGATGAGAATAAAAGAACTGATAATCGACCTAAAACAGTAGGCATTATGACAGACTTGATGGGCCCTCTAACAGGCCCTCTCAAAACTCATTTTTTGGATGCTTTTGAGCATTAATGCAATGGTGCCAATCAAACACAAAGGATGGGTTACATATGTGTAAACACCTTTAAAAATTTACAAGATATTAGTTTTCAACTAAGTACTGAAAACAATGATAACTAAAAACACTTTTCTATACAAAATGGATAAAAGTAAAAATAATTTTTTCAACTAGATCCATATCTACTTAAAACTTTGAATTACATCAATCTTTCATTTCACTTACCATTTTGAACTGTTATTTCTTCCATGTGTTTTTTTTCATCCTCTTGAAAACCTAAGAATGTTAGCCTACATCCAAAGAAAGGTTGAAGTCTTAGTTCCATCTGAAATTATACCAAAAAATTCAAACTACTTTTTAGATCCATCAAATTTACAAACTAGTTCTTGGGTGGAATGAAGTGTATTAAAAATTTAAAATAATAGTTTAAAAACATCTTAAAGGATAAGTATTATATATGTACTCCTGTCATGTAGTAAAGTTGTGGCTTTTGCATAATAATCATTGTCTCAAATTATTAATTATTTACTTTTTTAGATACTAACTAGTTTATATCCTAAATTTTGACGGCTAATCTGCTGCCATTTTCAGGGTAGTCCTTAAAAAGACTGTCTTTGTGGTGGCTCGGATTGATCATGGATCTTCTTGGTAGTAAAGCAAGATGTAAAGATGGGCATGACAGATTGCTTAGTTTCTCAAAAGATCAAAATTTGTACTATAGCTTATGCAAAGAAGAAAGACTAAAAACACATCACTAAAACCCTCATTGACAATGGATGCCCTGAATATTCAATCATTAACAAATTATATAACAGGAACACCAAGAATAAGTAAGAAGAAAATTACAGACACAGTCATACTCCCCTATGTCAAATGTCTCACAAAAAATGTAAAGAGGATATGCAAACAGTATAAAGCTAAAGTAATATTCAGAAGCCACAATAAAGCATGACTGCAGTTAATACACACCAAACCATCAAAAAAATCCAATGAAGAAGAAGAACACCCCTTACATAAAAACATCCCTTGTGAATGTCAACTATAATTTATTTAAGAAACCAGTTCAACAGATTAGAATTTAAGAACCCAACAGACATGCAATCCTGACATACACATCTGTCTGCAATTGTCAATCATGCCAGTAAATATCATAGACTAACACAAAACAATATGAAAATAACAAAGTACAAACCACAAAATAAAAAATAACCTACACCCACCTAACTGGTAAAACATTCACTCCACATACAAGTCAGCAAACCTGTTATTAAAGGCTTTTAACAACAAATAATTAGTTGATTCTAGTCCTTGTGGATAACATACCAGTTTTTCTACCAAGAAAACCTAAGATCAAATCCTGGCCACTACCATCATAAACAATATCATTTTCAGGATGGTAGCAGAAAAGCAGCCTGAAAATAGAATAAAAAGTGGTTACTAATTAGAATCTAGCATTTAACAGTAAACTTTGGTGATATTTAATCATGATAAAGATGAACTACTATGTCTATAGTATATACTAAGAATTCATTAATGTTCTCTGAAATAAATAATGTTGTAACCTGATACATGAAGATGCAACACCGTAATATTTTACAAAGTATGAAAGTTTTAATATTTGTTTGTTTTGTCACTAGTATTTTAAAAGTGAGTGAACTTATCTTCATTACACTTACACATATAGTGCCCAATCTTTATTACACTAACATTTGTAGTGAGGGTATACATCCTCATAACACTGACACATAATGCAAGTGAACTATCTTCATTACAATGACACGTAGCAAGCCCATAATGACACATGTAGCAAATGACTAGAGATAAAACTTTCCAGTCACTTGATATAAGACGTTTAACTCTCTAGCTATGGGCTTGGTCAAATTGGCCAAGGTCATGAACCTAATTTGACCTTTATGGTTTCTACACTATAACTTCTAATATGTTTTTATGAATCTTCACAAAATTTTGAAGCTTTCAGTAATCACTAAGTCATTTGTAGACAAAAAAAATCTGAATTTTTAATGAAGTATTTCCAATAAAAATTCCTCCATGAATATATGGAGTCAAAGTGTTGACTGCTTCTAGTTCAAAGTGTCTTACATGTTAAGATTAAAAATCCTTTATCTGATACATCTCAAATTTCATTTGTGTAATCTCTAAAACCTAAATAAATTTCTAATTTTTTTTTTCAGTAATAATTTATATTTTATCAGTTATTTTCTATATCCTAATTCTATACAAACTTGGTCAATTTGACCGACCTCGTAACAATAAAATAAAAAATTTAATAAATCTAAATTACCCTTTCTTTCTGGAATGACTTCAAATTGCAACAAGAAGCTACATTTGTTTATCCTAAATAGCTTTAAACTCCTAACAGAATACATCTGTTTATACTTAAATTTTATTGTTTTATTG
This sequence comes from Limulus polyphemus, assembly GCF_000517525.1. Taxonomy (NCBI): domain Eukaryota; kingdom Metazoa; phylum Arthropoda; class Merostomata; order Xiphosura; family Limulidae; genus Limulus; species Limulus polyphemus. Next base: position 687,452 of record NW_013665891.1, read on the forward strand.
CCCTTTGAACCCAATATAACATGCAGGCCTGACATACACATCTATCTGCAATAGTAAGTCAAACCAGAGAATATCATAGACTAAAACAAAATAACTGAATTATTGATCTGTTTATACTTAAATTTTATTGCCCTTTGAACCATATCTAATTAATATTCTTGCCATAAAATTTGCAAATCACTTGGCAAACATGTAGCTCACATTTACCTATCGAATTACATAACACACAGCCTATTCGCAAGATGCTCACGAGCATACTTCATGAAAAATTATTATTTCTTTTACCTAATCTACCTTTATCTAACATAAGAAGTTTCTCATTTTTACATTTTAGTTATTTTTATAATAATAAAGAATACACAAGAAATAAAGTACTTACCTGGTCTTTTTTTTTTGCAGTTGAACATCAATGAAACTTAATCCTACTTTTTATCCAAATGGAACTACTGCATTAAATAATTTTTTGCTTAATTAAATAATACACCAAAGAACAATGCAAACAATGTCCCATGATTATCACAATTTGTCTGGCTTTTGAACTATGTGACAAGAGCCATTCAAAATACAAATAAGCTCATCAATGTGTTTCCCATTAGAATAAAGTATTAAATTGAAGCAAAATGGACAATTTTATGTATGGAAAACAATATAACATATGTCAGTTGATAGCCTAAAACATTAGCTTTATTTTGGTTGTAAATAATATAGTATCAAATCTCAGAGAGAACTACTGTCAATTTCTGAAAGACAGAATGTGACAGGTAGGTATGGCAAAAGGGGTCTAATTTTCTATTTTATGGCTATGTAAACAAATCAGATTGAGTGCCAATTTTCATTAAAAATGTAGGTGTAACTAAAAAATATTAAACAAAAAGCTGTAGCATACCAGTGATTCATCAGTAGCCAAACAGGATTTCTCATGCCTTTTTTCCCAAGTCTTGTAGATCCAGTCTTCTCTCATGATTGGAATACCTAAGTTAGCTGCATACTGTAACAAATATGCAAATATTATTTTTAAAAAAATGTCCACCGGGCATGTAGTTATTATTACAGCTATAATTACTTTTTTATACACTAATAATAAATCTGCTGAAAAAACAGATATCTGTAAGTATTTCAGAGCTATTAAATCAACTGTAAAATGTATTATTCAAATATTCTTGCCAATCTAGAAAATAATCCATTGTATAAAATGACACATGGACGTAAAAACTGAAACAGTCTGTTTATTAAGCATCATAAGTATGCTGATCTGGAGAAGAATTTTTTTCTTAGATTGTGATTTTACAGAGAAACTGAACCTGGAACAGGCAGTACTTTGTGATTAAATGTATTTGATGTTAATAATTTCATTATTTCTAATAAATATGAATATTGGAAATGTGTCTAAACATTCTGATACATGAATGACAATTATTGAAATGAAAATGTTTTCTATTGTATCAGATATATAATAAAATATATATATATATATATATGTAACTTTCC
>NW_013665891.1:689397-693552 GCF_000517525.1 Limulus polyphemus
TATATATGTAACTTTCCTTTTTGCTAAATGTCAAATAGAAAGGCTTTTTTAGTTATATTTCTTAATAGTATAAATATATACTATGTTGTTGTTGGGCTTTTTCAGCACTGTCTTAGTAAATGGCTCCAGCTGCTTTATGTTGAGGTTTCTGCTGTTGTTTGCTGGTAATGCACTCTTTTCCAATGTGTTGGTGGAGAAAAGTACCTATACAAAATACATTTTCATTTAGAAAAAGTATAACTTCCAATAACGTACACTCCCTCCGCTCACAAGAGTAGCTTGAATCCCACACTGAAATGGAGGAGGGACCATTGTGAGAGAAGCACAGACATATCTCCCAAAATGAGAGGAACAGATCAGATGATCTAAGGAGGGGCACTGCACCACATCTGAGCTAGGTATCTCTTTGACAGGAACATCAACATGATCCGGAGGACCAAACATGGTGTAACGTTAAAGGGAGCACATCCGCGATGGGAGATAATAGTTTAGCAATGTGATCTAAAAGAGGAATCAGAATCACTCAATCCCATGATGGAAAGTGGGCAAGTGAGGATGTGCCCCATGGTGTAGAGTAGCTAAGGCACGACGGACTGTATTCAGTAAATCAATTACATCCCAAACCTCACTCGCTGGGTATTGACATCTTCACAGGGGTAGGATGAGGATCATACCATCTTTACCTCAAGTACCAGAGGGAACCTAATATTCAAATCCAAGAACTCACAGGGTAGCCTAATGCCAGGGATCCAGGAATGTCATCTGGAATCCACTGCAACCCCCGCAACCATGAAACCAGCTCGAAAAGACCCCAGGTTGGTAACAATCTCATCACCCAAAGAAAGAAAAGAAAGTATTAGTAAGAGCTTACCTCATTTCACAGACACGGCAAAGTCTGTAGAATAGCCAGAGGCAGCAGGCAATCCCCCGAGAAAGCAGAAACAGTGATGTGGTGTAGGTAGTGGGAGATGAATGTGTGAAGAGTCGTCCACATGACCGATCACAGAATCTCTTCCAATGGCCAACAAAGACAAGAGGCAATGGAGAAGGTAAGGTGACAGATTTGATCCTACCTACAATAACCACAGGCCAGGAGGAGGAAATATGTCTTCAGTGAAACAGGGAACTAATTGACAGAGGTTCAAACAAAGGTAAAATGAGGGCATGAAGGACCAAGTTAATGTCCCAGTCCAGGAGCATCGGAGCCGGAAGGAATGGATCAACATGGGAAAGAATAGGGGAAGCAAAGAACCTGCAAAAATGGGAAAACAGAATATAAGGGATAATGCCGCCAGAAACCCCAAAATCGAAGAGACCAAAGAACCCTCTCTCAAAGAGCCATGTAAGAAACTCAGATACAGGCAACCGTTGGGTGAGAAACCCGGAAACCCAGAGTCAATGCCAGGAACAATAAATGCTCCGTTTGCATTGATAGACAGCCAAAGAAGAAGGGCAAATGGATTGGGCTAAATGTGAAGCTACTCTGCAAGAGATACTGGAACTCCTCACCAAGGACCTGACAAAAGCCAGGCTTGAAGACAGAGGAGATACAGCGCAGGATGGAGCCCCGGTGACTGGGGTTGACAGAGTAGTTCGGGATGGAAGGGAAGAGGAAGGACCACCTGCAATTGGAGCAACTGAGGAACCAAAGTTGAGCAGGCCAATAAGGAGCAATAAAAAAAACCATAAATGGAGTGGCATGGATGAGGGAGACCAATCGATGAAGTAAACAGATGAGAGGGTAAACATAAAAGAACAGATGAGAGCAATCCTGGCAGAAGACATCAATGACCAAGGCTAGAGGATGGGGAACCGGGGGCCAAAGCCAAGGTAATTTGTGATTAAAGGCATCAATATCGGGCATACCCAGATGCAGACAGAGCCACCAAAAAATGGCAGGATGCAGGGACCACTCCGTGGGATAAATGCGATCCAGTCGGGAAAGACAGTCAGCTACAAAACTGAAAGCACTCAGTACAAAACATGCCATCAAACGAATTTGATGTGTGTGGCACCAATAGAAAAGATCCATAGTGTGAAAACACAGGAATCTGGACCTGGTGCCACCTTTGTGAATGATATAACCCACCATGATAGAATCGTCGGAATGAATCATAACCAGCTGGCAAGAGAAAGAAAATTATCCAAAGCCTGATGAACAGCTGGGAGTTCAAGACCATTGATGTGAAGAGAACTATCCTCCAGAGACCAATGACCCGGAACCTCCTGGTGATTCATCCAGGCACCCTAGCCCTGATGGGGTGTATTTGTGAACAGATGTAAATCTGGCCACAGAGGAGGAAGCAGGACCCCTGCTGATGTGTGGGCCCTGTTCAACCACCAATGGAGATAATCTACAGGGGATGAGGGATGGGATATAGAAGTATCCAAGGGATTCTGGGCGAGGCTGCGGGTGGGCTGGTTTGTCATATTGGAGAAGTCTTTCCTTTGTACTACCCAATACCTTATTTATTTGGGTGTTTTATTCAAAATCTATCTCAGTTGTGGAATGGGCTGTTTGGAAAGCCTTGTCTGTTCCCTCACTTTCAGCTTGTGAGGTTCTTTCACTTTTGGGGATGTTGTTCTCCATGACCTCTCTCATACTCCTGGGCAGGGCCCATATGATGTTTCCTCAATGGGACCTTCTCGTTCAATGGCAAGCTGAGGACAAAAGCTGATGAGTGTGACAAGCTGAATCTCATTCGGAATGAGCAAGAAAAAGCCAGTCGTCCTTACAAACATGGAAGTGCAACCCCATGGCTTGAATATGTTGAGCAAAGGAATGAACCACAAGACAAAACACGTAAGGTGCTGAGACTAGGCCGAAAGGTAAGGCACGAAACTTGTACACAACCCCCCCCAATGTAAGATATGGACAGGAACACTCAGCCACAGGAAATGTGTAGGTAAGGGTTGGAAATGTCCACCTTGGTCATCCAAAGAGCTGGAGAAAATGCCCCTTTGAAAAAAAAGGTATGTCTTCATGGTAAAGCGAGGATTGTGAACATACCGATTGAGACAGGGTAAATCAATGACAGCACAAACAGGTCATAGTAAACCCCTCGTGAATATGGTGGAGCTGGTTTGGTACCCTGTTGTGCGATGAGGTCCTGAACCACCTCTGATAGATGCTGGCATATCAAGGAATCCCGAGGAGAAGGAAAGGGAATGGGAACACTGGATAATGGAGGAAGAGAGAGAGAAAAGAGCTAACGTATCCCCCTGAGAGCACCTTGTGAACCCAGACATTGGTGAGAAAAGATCCCCACAGAGGAACGAAATTCAAAGGACGAGCCTCCAATGGGCCAGAACCAACCACATAGTCACGGGTACTGCTGTTGGCGGATCGTGCCTAGTCGAACCGTGGCACTGCAGGAGGGTGGGACAAAAAGAGGTTAGGAATGGGAAGGTCAGGGGACAGGTATTGGTGCCGTGCTTGGCCCTGACTGTGACAAACAAGCTACCAAGTCAATAAGGATATAATGTTGATGGGCCAAGGCCACCCACAACTCCAAAGACTCAGGAACCAAATCAAGCACGTTACAACTTCTGTAGACATCTTCAGTAAATGTTGGTTTGGTTTACATTCTTCTCTGTATTTCACTAATGAATTTTTGTCCACATAATACCTCATTTATTCATGTATTTCACATGCCAGTGGACCCTTGTCTTCCAAAACATGCAGATAAACAAAGTTTCACTGTATGGTTTCTTTTCAGTTAATAATATGATCATTTATTTACATACACATTGTTTTTAGATGATAAACTAAGACTGGTGTATCAAAATATTTTATTTAACAAAAGATAATCACAGAAGATAAAAAATTAAATCACTTAAAGCCATGATTTTCTAATCCTTCTAGGATTTGGCTGAAAAAATCACACATTTCCCAAGACTATTCAATGTGTGTGAACCCTAAAAAACTTTAGTAACAGGGAGAATAATTTTTTTTTGCCTTTTAATTTATTATAGATAAGTTTTGATTATTATACTACTAGTGATGTACATAGTATAATGTTCAAAAGCAAAGAACAGCAAAATTCCCCATAAAGCATCATTTTGAAGATTTATACACACAATATTATATTCCACTTGTTTTAACTTCAATATGAGACTATTTAGCCTTTCGAGACAGGTCAAGGGTGAAAGGCC
>NW_013665891.1:694552-695765 GCF_000517525.1 Limulus polyphemus
AAATATTAAATACATATAAACATCGAATTTTTGTGTCATGTGGTAAGTTGAATGCAGCACTGGTTGAAATTAGATGTTTGTGAAATCAAAATACTAAGTCTATAGTTTCATACAAATTAGAAACTCAAATTACCAATATTGACAAGCTAGAATATAAAATAAGGGTGTGTCTTTTCTATTTGCTAAGATATTGCTCATGTAATAAATCAAAGACAGTGGCACCCCACCCACCTCTTTCCATTTTTGGAAATGCTCCCTTATATACACTTACTTCTATATATGACATGAATAACCAATCGGAAGATCAGAATGTCCTCCTAGTGGTTTTCTAAGCCTTTCTAACGTATCTAGCATCATTTCTTGATTTTAAATCAAGATTTCAATGAGGTAGGTTGTGTCTTTAGTCTGCTCGAAATGTCATTTTTTTAAGAATAAAATCATCTTAGTTACTAAGCTTGATAAATTATAGTTGATAAATTATGGTATTGATGTAGTAATTTATGATTTTTTAGTTATTCAAATGTATATATAAAACCTAAAAAAAATTATTTTGTTTCATATCCTCCACGTGCAAAATTTTTAAAGGCTTAGCAACCTACATCAAACAGCAACCAAGTTCAAAGGTCGTAACTAGAAGAGATAATTGTTTGATTTACTTCTTTATTTACAGTTCTATGTTTTAAGAAAAATAACTTTAAGAACTTGAAATATTTCAAAATAACAATAATCTATATACATATATAAGGTTTAATAATTGAAATGTGACTACTAAAACACAGCCAAGACAAGTTACTTTGTACAGACCAAAGGTCAGTTTTATGTTATTTGATACGGTAATACGAGTGCACGAGCCTTGTCATTGTAATTTCTGTACTGTTCGCCAGGCATGGCTGAAAGGTCAATATCATAAAAATAAATATATATAAATGTATAATGTTATGAGATTTAAGCAATTTAGTCTAAACATTTATGTTTTCATGTTAATTTAATGAAAGAGTCATAATTTATATTTATTTCCTAATTTTTTATGGTGGTTGCAAGATCAGTCAAATCTACTGAATTCATACACAATGTCGGTCAATTTGACCGAGTCATGCGACTTTTTGTACTCATTTAAAGTTTTTATAAATTTAACACTTATAACTCTCAATATAGTGGGTATATCTTCACAAAATTTGGTAGTCTTTCAGTTAATATTACAAATTATTCACAT
>NW_013665891.1:696470-698952 GCF_000517525.1 Limulus polyphemus
ACTCTGAGTGAAATTGACAATTATCTGCTCAGAACACAACGTTATACAATACGTCATTTGATGGATGAAAACCCTGACTTTTTATTAGTTATAGGTAATATATATAATGAAACGTAGGAGAAAACTATCAACGAATTGTGAAAGAGAGGATGTGACAAGTGGAGTCTGTTTTTCTATATGATAGGTCTGTAACCAGACAAAATTGAAGGCTATAAAAATTATGGTTTGTTTGAGCAATAATGATTTTATAGAGTATTTTACATTTAATTTCGTACATTTTCAAGGGGTGATGGATAAAATAGGGATGATGACATGCTAAGACAAAATGTGTCATGTGGGTCACACTAGTTGGAAATTCAGGATTTTAAAAAATATTTCCTTGTAGAATTAAGAACTTAACATTGTATACTATTAAAATATGGATTATTACCTAAGATTTTATGCTATTCTAATTGGTATAACATAAAAAGTAGTATAATAAAATTTTGAATGTAAGATACTAAAACCTTGTGTCATGCACAGTAAAGGATACCCAGGGCGACAGGGTTAATTACTGAAAATAACAGATAAAATATAAAGTTTTCTCTTAAGAAACATTAGATAACTATCTGGACATTATAAAGATTTAGCATGTGAAATTGGAAAATTTTCTGAAGTGTAAAAGTATCTTTAATCTTAAAATGAAAATTACTTTGCATGTTAGATATGCAAAATGGCATGAGAAAAACATTGTTTGACAAACGTTAAGACTTAATAAAAAAAAATTAATATTTTGCATATGAAAGCAATGTAATGTTTACTAATAATCTGTCAAATTTCATTAACATTCACTTACTAATTTAAAATTTATAGCATGAAAACTATAACAAGCACAAATGATTACAAGGTCAGTCTCAGGGACCAAGTCCATGCTGAAAGAGTTAACCGAAGGTGCTGCATACAACTTGTAAATCACATTATTGTAAGTAGCAAAGATGTAGTTTCATATGCAAATGGTGAAAAGAAAAAGTTGGCTTACTTGGGCAATCTGATTGTTAAGATTCAATGCCACTACACTGCTAGACTTAATATGGTCTCAACAAATGTATTCTCACTGTTGTAACTTTATGCTGGTAAATTGCAATTATTATTTATTAAACATTATGTATTCATGGTTTATAAAAGACTGACACATCATTAACCACAGTATTATGAAAATGATAAGCTGGTCTTTAATGATCCATATGCTAGACTCTATGTTCAACCACTGTTCACACATTCATAACAAGGAAGCAAAAGGTGGAAAACTTTATTAAGATAGTTTGAGGGTATTATTATTCATAGTAAAATAGGAAATAACTAATAAAATTTCTGTCATTACTAGCACAGAATTATGAGTTCACTTCCCAAGCACGTGTACTCAAAATTACATTTTCCACCACAACAGAAAATGTGAATTTTTCAACCATTAATAAACAATTAAACATGAATGGACATTATGTGAAATACTATGTTCATATATAATTAAAAAAGACCAAGAACAGTGTATGGAACTTTACATAAGCATTTCTTAAATGTAAAAATGTATTTGTAATGTTCTTATTCTTACCCTATATTTTTCTCCAGCAGTAGAATTGGCTACAAGGTGAGTTATTTTTGTGTTGAAGTCTTTCCTAATACTTCCACCCATATGATGAATCAGAGTTGCCATATTGCACTTAAAAAAGTAATATTTAAGAACATTTTTAAATTCCTCTATTTTTGTCGTTAATATGCCATATTTGTTGTTAAAAAAAAGCTTTATTTCCTCCCAAAATAAAAGATGAAATTTTAACATTTTGTTCTATACTAATAGAGATGAAAGTATTTATCTTGCATTTTGTACAAAAAAAAAATTATTGATAAATTTATACTGAATGGTCTTATGATTTTAAAGGAAGAAAAACAGTATCATTTCAATAAAAATACTATTATGTACATACATAAAAACCTCAGATATTTCAAGTTTGCTGATCAACAACTACACAAACTAAAGCCGCCTTTTATGTTTCTGAAAATTAAAACTTATAAAAAAAAATAATAAAATCCATTTCACTCAAATAATCTTCTTTCATATTAATTTTCAATTTCATCATAAAACTTACAACAGTAAGAACATGAACTCAAAGCCAAGAAATAGCTGGAAAAAAGCATCTGCTGTAATATTTGTAGATTCTACCTAGTGATATTTCATTATTGAATTCTGTCTTCTAAAGGTTCCATTTTAATAGGAAACTACAGCATTTGTAATAATAAAATGGGTGATGTTGATAACCTGCTGTTTCGAAAGCAACAGTGTAATGAAGAATGATACAAGAAACATACAATCTTCCTTTCCAATGAAGAAGTAAACAACTCATGTAGTAACAAAGTTTATAACTCGGGTACTTTTATTACCTACACTACTGATGGTGGACAGAGGTTATGTTTTCAACCCTATGTAAGTGTCAGAGATGAAAGTGTC
>NW_013665891.1:699390-700274 GCF_000517525.1 Limulus polyphemus
CCTTTCCTAAAAATAATTGAAGCCAAGTAAGGGGGATCCGGCACCCAAAATCCTGCATTTTGATGCATTTTAGTACTTAAAATTCACTTAAACAAGTTACCCCATTTTTCTTACATCAATGATTATCTAATACATGTGAGAAATATCAAATCTGATTCCCCTAGTTAATGGATAATTTTCAAGAGTGCATTCTTTGGAATTCATAATTTTCACTATTGGATGTCAAACTTATATGACATGAAGTTTGCATTATAAGCATACAGCAAGCATTGCGAGACTACAAAGTGGCGGCGCCCTGTCACCGCATGTAAACAAACTACGCGATTGCATAAACGCTTATCTATGGCATGGAACACCAAAATCCAATAAATAATTTTAAAAAATGTGTTTCTCCGGAAAAAAACCGGAGGTTTTCAGGATTTTTTAGAAATATCCGGATTTCCGGATATATCTGGAAGACTTTCATTATTAAAGTGTGCATGTTTGTGTACTTGTCAGCAAGATATTTCTCGAAAATTGCTGAATGGATTTGAATGAAAATTAGTATACATTTGGACTATGACCCAACTAAGAAGGGATTAGTTTTTGGAGAGTCAAGGTCCCAGCAAGTTCACAAAAAAAATCCATATACGTTAATGTGGGGCCCAATTTTTCACAATATTTTTGCTCAATAACTCAGTCAAAAATAATTGGATTTGGATGAAACTTGGTGGACATGTGTTTTTTTTCTTCGTTTTCCTTTCAAAAATGATCCATGCCCATTGATAATGACAGACACGTTTTCATATTTTTTGAGAGCCAAATATGATCAATGCTACATGGTGGAAGTGTGCACTCTAGTATTGATTATGTTCTACCTATAGATAATTGTTAATTAACTAATG